>NC_141689.1:1360205826-1360490826 GCF_964263255.1 Lissotriton vulgaris | reverse complement strand
CAGCTCCATATCAACCTTCTCGAGCTACGGGAGATTTGTTGCGCACAGAAGGCATTCCTTCCTTCTGTGCGAGGAATAGTGCAGCTCTTTAAGGACATTACCACTGCCATGTGGTACTACCGCAAAACAGGGCGGTGGGGTCGTGGACCCTATGTCAAGTGGCTCTCCACCTTTGAACATGGCTGGAACATCAGGGCATGTCCCAGGTGGTTCAACACCTGGCTGGTTCTCTTAACGCCAGGGCAGGCGAACTCTGCTGCAGATGCGTGATGGATCACGAGTGGCATATTTACTCTGAGGTGGTGCAAGGTCTCTTTCGTCAGTGGGGAGAGCCTTACGCCTTCCGCCTATACCACTTCTACCCAGTGCTGTAGAAGATCAAGCGCGACCGGTCCCAAGTCATTCTTGTGGCACTAGACTGGGCACGTAGAGTCTGATAGCCCTAGCTCTTGAACATGGCCATCGATCCTGAGATCTGACTGCCTCTTCGGGAGAGTCTTCTGTTGCAGCAGCAGGGGAGGGTCCTCCACCCGAAAATCCTGTCCAGGCTCCACCTCCTTGCAAGGAGATGGAGCGGCGGCAGTTGACTGCTTTCAACCTTCCTCCCGAAGTCTGTAATGTAATCTTGACAGCCAGGCGTCCCTCCACTAAAACGGTATACGCCTGTATGTGGAACAAATTTGTGGCGTCGTGTGCAGCAAATGCTGTAGATCCATTTTCTGCATCCCAGAGTCCTTCTGAGGTTCAGCTCTTCCTTTGGTCCAGCAGGGCTCTGCTCTGGGCACTCTTAAAGGCTATCTTTCAGCCATTTTGGCCTTTCTTAGGCTACCTGATTAGCCTTCCCTTTTCAAGTCCCCTATTTGAAATCATTTTCTAAAGGGCTTCACTCACCTCTTTCCTTCTGTTTCTTCAATGATGTGCCAGTGGGACTTGAATCTGGACTTAACCTACCTTATGTGCACTCCTCCGAGCTGTTACATAATTGCCCTCTAAGACTCCTAACTCTTAAAACTGCCTTTCTGGTTGCCCTCACCTCTGCTTTGGTGCTCAGGGTGATTGAGCTCCAAGCTCTTTAACCTAAGCCTCATTTCCTTGCAGTCCATCCGGACAAGGTGCGCTTTGCACAAGGCTTCAATTGCTTCCCAAAGTGGGTACCTCTTTCCACATAGGCCACCCCCATATCCATCCAAAGAGGAGGAGAGACTCCACCGTTTGGATCTAAAACGTGCGTTATAGTTTTATCTTGACAGCACACAACGATTTCGGGTGGACCATCATCTCTTTTTGGGCTATGTGGGTGTGAAGAAAGGTCGGGCCATGCAAAAACAGACCATCTCCCACTGGGTCGTTATTTGCATCAAAATGTGCTATTCCTTGGTGAAAAAAGGAACAACTGGTAGGCCTGCATGCCCACTCCACCAGGGAGACTGCAGCCACTACCGCTTTGGAACGTGGAGTCACCCTCTGTGACATCTGCCACCGAGCCACCTGGGCATCACTGCACACGTTCACCAAGCATTACTGCCTGGATAGTCAAGTCAGGAGGAATGGCTTCTGTGGCTATTCGGTCCTCTAGGACTTTCTGGTGTGAATTTCGTTTGCAGACCCACCCCTGGGGTTGTTATTGCTGGGGTATCTATTCTAAGGTAAGGAATCTATAACTAATTGTCTCTTTCAGATGAACAAGTTACTTACCTTCAGTAACGATATATCTGTAAGAGACATATATTAGTTATAGATTCCTTACCGCACCACCCATCCTCTGAGTTCGGAGAACTGACTTCTAGAGTAAGGGACTCCCCTTCAGGGCCCTCGGTTTGTGCAGCAGTTGTCAGTGTCTTCCATGGCTCTGTGCTTCTGGCGTGGAAAGTTGTGTACAAAGAACTGACGTCAGCTCGCAAGGGCGGCGTCTAAGTAGATACCAAAACATCATTCCTGCGACCACGATGATGGATGCGGAGTCGACCGACGCCAACTACCGACACGCAGGGGTATTGCTAAGAACAAATTTCTCCGGATCCAGTCTGACGCCTGGGGGTAATTCTAAGGTAAGGAATCTATAACTAATATATGTCTCTTAAAGGTATATTGTTACTTAAAGTAAGTAACTTGTTCATTAGTTCTATTTTTCCCTAGCATTCTATTACTAAACCCTTGGTAGACTTTGAGTAAATTATTTCTTCAGACTGCTGAAGTAGCAGTTACAGCAGTGCCTCAGCCAAACATGAAAGCTCTGTGGGATCGTTTTTTTTTAAATTTAACATTCCAGTGACTGAAAAAAATGACGTGTGAATCGTGCTGTCACCAAACTACAAATCACACATAGCGCTTATGTTTTCACTAAGGCTCATCCAGAAATCTCAAACTACGTATTAACCCCTTTTTCAACAATGCCGTTTTTCTCAAGGATCACACAAATTCAGGGGCATGAAATGTAATACCTTATAATGAAAATGCAGTTAACTACTGTATTCATAAGGTAGGGTGTTAAAATATCGATTACAAAAATATAGCTGACATAAATATCGTTGTAAAAATATCGTTTACAAAAATATCGACACCCTATACTTAAACAGGTAAGTACATAAATATCGACTCCAAAATATCGTTGTAATTAATATAGATCTAAAAAATATCGACTTTTTAAAATAATTAAAATTACAGTAAATAATAAATAAATATAAGTACTATTAACAAAATACATTACATTACTTTTATTTTTTAACTATTTAAAAAAAATTTTACTACCTTTTTAATTATAAACTTAATAAATGTGGACATATAAATTGATTTTACACATTACTTTATATAACAACAATAATACATACATATAATTAAAATACCCCTTTACCCAAAAACCCCAAACTGACCCTGAACCCTAAAAATACCCCTTTACCCAAAAACATTTTCACTAAAAAAATCCTCTACACACACCTAAAATTAATTAAAAAATTAACATAATTAAGTACATAATTATTATTCAATTAACTAATTGAAATTAATTAACTATTATTTATTACACTATTTATATTCATTTAAAACATTAATTAATCTATTATTTCATTATATTTGAATACCCCTTTACCCAAAAACTGAAAACTGACCCTGAACCCAAAAAATACCCCTTTACCCAAGAACTGAAAACTGACCCTGAACCCTAAAAATACCCCTTTACCCAAAAACTGAAAACTGACCCTGAACCCTAAAAATACCCCTTTACCCAAAAACTGAAAACTGACCCTGAACCCTAAAAATACCCCTTTACCCAAAAACTGAAAACTGACCCTGAACCCTAAAAATACCCCTTTACCCAAAAACTGAAAACTGACCCTGAACCCTAAAAATACCACTTTACCCAAAAACTGAAAACTGACCCTGAACCCTAAAAATAACCCTTTACCCTAAAACATTTTCACTAAAAAAATCCTGTACACACACCTAAAATTAATTAAAAAATTAACATCATTTAATTACATAATTATTATTCAATTAACTAAATGAAATTAATTAACTATTATTTATTACACTATTTATATTCATTTAAAACATTAATTAATGTATTATTTCATTATATTTAAATTACTTCCCACCCTACTCCCCTATAAACCCACAACCCGCTACGGAACTATTAATACTAAATTCAACTGAAAATACATTATTAAATAATAATATACTACTAAAAATACTACTTTGACTACAAATATTCATTAAAAACACTACATTACTTATAATTATTTAAAAAACGATATTATTGTAAACTATGTTTTTGTAAACGATATTTATTACAACTATATTAATGTTAACGATATTACTTACCTGTCTGTCGATATTCTGGTCAGACGATATTTTTGTCATCAATATTTCTTCCTGTAGATATTTTTGCAGCGATATTTAGGTTAGTCGATATTTTTACGACGATATTCCTCCTCTGTACCATTCATAATACCTATGTATATTCATTTACATAAACTCGATAAAAGTCTACACTTTACAGAAAGTAAACTGTGATGTTAGTACGTGTATGTATTTCTTTCTTTTTTACTTACAATGATTTCTTCCTGCCTATGTTGAAGTCCTGCCTTTTTCAAGAGGAACGAGATAAACTGAAGTTTGAGTGTTATGATCTAGAGGAAAGGGTAAATTGACTTCTCTTTATGCAAGTGCAAGACTTTGCAGTTTTTTGTACTTTGATTTTGCCTTCCATCTGTACTAATAATTAATAATGCGCTTTTACTAAATGCTGGTACCGGGTAACCGGGGTGTGGGAATGCAGTGGATTGTTTTAACGATCTTTAAATAACCATAATGCATTTGAGCCTGGATCTGTGCATGGAGTGCAATGTTTCTTTGCGCAACGTTGCAGTTTATGTGAGTATAGTTGTCTTTGAATTCAGATAAATGACTTCTTGACTTTGCCTATCAATTATCTTGAGGTAATGGACTAGATTTCGGTCATGATGTAGCACCAGACATAACGAGTGCCCTGCACTACCTTTACTCTCCCAATGGTGGGTTAACCATAGACGTTACACGTGCAGTACTGTACGCTGTAATGACCAGCATTCTTTGAGCTTACTTTACATAAGCAGCCCTTATCATTTACTGAAACATTGTGGATGAGTATTGCATCCAGTCAACAACTAGACTTCACTACCAAATAACATTTTGTGTCCTTCTGTAACGAAACTGGTGCTCATGTAAAGCGCTCTGATACCCGATTCAGGTATAGTTTGCGCTATATAAAACTCTATGCAAAGAAAACCCAAAACAGATGCAAATTCCCCAGCTGAGATACCAGAGCCCCGTCCTAAGGGGTTCCCCTGTTTGATCAGTGGGGCAAATGTAAAAGAGCAGCCGCACACAATGTGCCATTTCATTTCCATCACGCTTAGTTATACAGTCCTTTTATATAGGTCAGTCGTAGCATAAGCAGATAACCATTTCCAGAACTATTAATCGTGCGCCAAAGTTAAAGCCACTTGGGCAACACCAGAATCTAAGAGCTCTGTGCACAAATTAAGCTTTTAGTCGGTTTTGTTAAATGTGATTTTTCATAACTAGTGCTTATGATAAGTACCACCCCTTTGGGGATGGGTGCAGGTGGATTGCTTTATTTCAGTGAAATACCTATCAATTATTTGCAAGTTTTTAAGGGGAATTATAGATTTACTAAATATTTATTTCTAAGAAATTTCTTCCACCAATGCCTTCAACATACCAAGTCTTCATTTTCGGATCCCCTTTGCTTGAAACTGAACTACTTCTCACGCACAAACAGCGGGACTACACCGGACAAAACCGGGGTACTACACCGTACAAGCAGCTTTAAGACAAATGTGACAGTGCTACAGCAATTCTGTACGAATAACCACCCTACATTAAACTGTATTCATTTTATAGTAATTGTTTTAAGTAGGATTAGCACTTTCTCCAGCTGTGCTTTCCTTAGTATATGTTGTTTCCTTAGGGACAACTCCCCAGCTCTAAACGGTTTGGCACATTACGGTAATTAACATCCAGTATTCACCAATAGAATATGAAACAGCAAAAGAAAGTAAGCATGGCAATTAACTCATGTGAAACAAATCTTCATTATCTGGTCACTCACAAGAGTTCCATCTTTTTTTGTTTCTAAATATTAAACTTATGTACTGCAAACAAGCTGTTCAAACATCTGTTCATAACTTTTAATTCTTTGTATCTGGAGATATATCTGTTCAGATGATATATAGTAAGTGATGGACGATATACAACATCTGTGCCTCCTATTTCCATCACCTTGTTGACATCCCAAGTTTGGGTGCATCTTCTTACAAGATGTTTAGCTATTTGCGTTCCTTTCAGCAGTTTGCACACCAGCGGGGGGTCCCCTATCCATTTATCTGCAACCAGATAATGGCCAGCTAAAAGTGTGCACCAATATGAGCTTACCGTACAGATTGCCTCACCCGAACACAGACCAAATTATTCAGTACCTAGGTTTCCATACTCTTCAGTCATCAACCATGCCAAGTAGTCTAGGCTGATCATTACCACTTATCTGTGCTGGCTGCACGGGTCTGTTCAATGAATAAAGTGACCTGTTGCAAAATACCTAGCATTTGTCTTTGACTCAGAAATTCACCATGTGACAACGCAACCTGTCTTTTATTTTTGTGTGCATCTCCTGTTGAGGACCTTGGAGAAGGTGTGAATGACTACCCCCAAGAGACTTCCAGAAGCTTCAAATCTGAGTCAGCATGTTAGTGTGGCTGTCAATTACGTGAAGTGAATCACCTCCCTTGAAATCATAAAGGTGCACCAATAGCAAGCCAGTCTGTGCCCAGCGCCAGGACCCCTGCATCCTGGATCACCCACTGACACAACACCTTCTCCCTCTGCGCCCTGAACACTGGACGTCGCAGCAAACATTCCTGCCTTGCCACACCGTCCTCTAAGAGGACTGTTCTCCTGCATCAGTGCAACCACTGACATATCGCAAAGCACCATGCCGACACCTCACCACGCTAGAATCGACCCTCCGAATCCACTGTCTACTCCTGAACACATGCTCTATCTGCAAGCACTCCACTGAATTATGGGATCTCGATAACCCAAACGACAACACGACCCCTCACCTACTCGACAGCGTGAGCAGGTTTGGACTAACCAAAAGAGTCTGCTACCCGTCTAGCACATGCTGGACCCCATCTTCACCACCAGCAACTGTGTCAAATACAGCCACGTCACAGAACTCACTTGGATTTACCACAAAATTGTCTCCACTTAAGCATCTCCAGCTTCTGCACCACCACCCTCAAGTTGACCAGCACCCCCCACCACAGCTGGAGCAAAATCTCAGAGACCAGATGAAAAGACTCCTGCAACACCTCCCACCTGGCTGCCGCCACTAACCTGGAACAGGAATTTCAGAACTTGAATACCTGGCTCACCAACTGCGCAAAAAATATCACCACCATCAAGAACAATCAAAGAGGAGCCTCAAAAATGGCTAACTGGTTCACATAAGAACTCAGGGCAACAAAATGGAACAGTAAAAAGCTGGAGAGGAAATAGCGAGCCAGCAAGGACACCTCCGACAAGGCAGCCTTCAAGACCTTCCTCAACTGCTACCACCACCTGCTGAGACCAACAAAGAAGACAACCCGAGCCTCTCGCATCAAAATCAGCGCCAACAACAGCAAGAAACTTTTCAACCTCATCAAGGGATTCTCCAACCTGACTGCCAGCTAAAGCAACATAACACGATCACAAGAACTATGCGAGAACCTCGCCGACTTCCTCCATGACAAGATCACACCATATACAGAAATGTCATACCCAAACCTGCATCTACAGACTTCTTTGACCCATTTGCCCCCACCGCAACTGACATGTACCTAAGACTGATCATCTAGAACCACCTCACCACCGCCATCATTAAATCTATCCACTCTGGAGCTCCTACCGACCCATGCCCAAACCAAACCTTCAACTATGAAAAACAAAGAACTCACCACCCTGACCAACACCTCCATCACCACCGCAACATTTCAAGATGCCTAGAATTATGCCAAAGTCCGACCACTACTCCAAAAACCTTCTGCCGACAAAAGCAAACTCAAAAACTTACGCCCAATCTCCTTGCTCCCATATCCAGCCTAGGTACTAGAAAAGGCTATCAACAAATAACTAACACACCTGGAGCAGAACCAGCTAAATCGTCCCCTCTCAATCCAGCTACTGCAGCAATCACAGCACCTAGACTGCCCTGATCGCAGCCTCTGACTGCATCTGAACCTTCCTTGACCTAGGAGAAACATCAGCTCTGATCCTCCTTAACCTCTCGGCAGCCTTCAACACTGTATCTCACCAAACGCAGATGAAAAGGCTTCACTACATCGGTAATTAAGGCGACACACTCATATGGATCACCTCCTTTCACACCAGAAGAACACAGAGGGTTCAGCTACCACGTTTTACCTTAGAACCCAACTATATCGTCTGCCGGGTCCCCCAGGGCTCATCCCTCAGCCCCACTCTCTTCAACGTATAAAAGACCCCTCTGGCCAGCATAGTCTTTTCACAGCCTCAAAATAATATCCTACGCAGATGACATCTAATTCATCCTCTCACTCACCAACAACCCCACCACCACCAGGAGCATCTTCCACAGATGCATGACAAGCGTCTCCTATTGGATAAAGAACAACTGCCTGAAGCTGAACATGGACAATACTGAAGTACTGATCTTTCGCACTTCCAGCAATCCATGGAACGATTACTGGTGGCCACCAGGGCTACGACCTGCCCCCACATCTGCCGACCATGCCAGAAACCTCAGTATCATCAGTGATAACAAGCTCACCATGAAATTGTTATTGTTATTGTTAGTTTAGATTTATAGCGCGCCCAGTCACCTGCAGGTCTCTAAGCGCTTGGAAATCGATGTCGGATCAGCACAGTCTCTTCTGCCTGTTTTCTGACCCTGCGCATGCCACGTAAGATCTTAAAGTGGCTACCACGGCACACAAGATGTACCATGACACAAGCCCTTATTATCAGTTGGCTGGACTATGGCAATGCTCTCTACGTAGGAATTGCCACACACCTCCTACAGCAACTTTAAGTCCTACAGAATGCCGCTGCCAGACTCCTCCTCAACCTCCCCCAACGGACTCACATCACTCCCACCCTCAGGCAGCTCCACTGGCTCCCAGTACAGAAGAGGTGCCAATTCAAAATGCTAACCCACGCACACAAGGCCCTACACAGCCAATGACCCGCCTACATCAACCACCGCTGAATTTCCACCAACTGTCAGTAAGGTTTTGCTCCACCTTACTTGCACTGGGCCACACTCCCTTCATCTGCCGAAGCAAAAGTGGAAATCTGAAAGAGATACGTTACTGATAGGTTCCTTACCTTAGAATATCCCCAGGCGTCATGACTGGATCCGGAAAGTTTTGCTAGCAGTACCTCTGCGGGTCAGTAGGTGGCGTTGTTCGGCTCCGCATCAGTCGCTGGCGTCGTAAGCGCCGAGATGACGTCACGGAGACTACTTGTGCGCCACCCATGCGAGCTGACATCAGTTCTTTTTTTCCACGCCAGCAAGTGCAGATCCGGTTAGAGTACGTACCTTAGTCACTTTTTGACTATCTTTTTTGGGACTGTTGTCTCTTGTGGGTCTTCTCTGGTGCACGTAGGGATGCCTGGTTTCAAGTTTCGTGAGGCCTGCCGTCGCAACATGTCCGTGGCGGACCCCCAAGACGTCGGTCTCTACTGCCTGGAGCGTTACCACGACTCCTGGTCCTGTCTGGACTGTTGGGCCATGGCCCGAAGGCCTAGAGGGAGCGGCACCGGAAGGTGCTGGAAGTTCGCCATTCGTCCCAGGGGCCGTTCTAGAGAACGCGCGCGGGGCCACCATCACCGCTCCTCGGGCGCCAAGTCTTCACCCTCGGATTCGGGTAAGAAACGACCAAAAAGAAGTCGAAGAAGCTGTGTCTCTCTCAGACGTCCCGGTGTCGGTCCTCGGACGCGGGGAACAGGGGCTCTGCCCCTGCGGCTCCTTTGGAGCCTGTGAGTCCTGCAGCCTACACGCCTTAACAGGGTCCGTTGGCGACTCCAGCACAGATGCAAGAATTTCTTGCTGCCATGGACCGCCTGTTTAGACCTTGGGCTCCCGCCGGTTCGCCCATGGGCCAGTGTCAGGATTCTGCCGGACTGCTGCCTCCACCGGCGACTCCGGCCCCGGCGCCTCAGGATCCTGTGCTGTTGGCTCCAGCCACAGCGCCACGAGGTCCCATGCTGCTGGCTCCATCCCCAGCACCACCTTCGGCTCCACCTGCGGCTCCGCAGTGGATACCATTGATTCCGCCTTTGCCCCGGTTCCCGGGCGGTTTTGTCCCCGCCTGGGATCCGAATTGGGACACAGTGCTGATTCAGACACAGCGGAGGTGGAGGGAGACTGGAAGGGGTCCGAGGACCCTCTTGCTCGTCAGTGTGACTGAGCAGGATTGGGCGGACGACCTGGAGGAGGCTGGTGGCCTCGATGTCTCCTCTCATCCGGGGTTTGCTTCTCCCCCGTCCACTATGGAGGAAGCTGCCTCGTACACAGTGGTGCTCCGTCGGGAAGCTGAGGTCCTTAACCTTTATCTCCTTACGGTGGCCCTAAAGACTATCTTCCTCACTGAGGTGCTCCAGTCGACGTCCACTTCGTCAGAGCCACTTCTGCCCTTTAACGACGCCCTCACGGACGTCTTGTTAGGTACTTGGTCGTGACCGGCCACAGGGGCCCCTGTGGATAAGAACATCGCAATGCGTCATCGCCTTGCGCCGGGTGACCCTGCCTTTCTGACCACTTATCTGACGCCCGAGAGTCTGGTCATTCAAGCTTCAACATCCCATTCAAGCTTTGACATCCCATTCAAGCATCGACATCCCAGAGTGCCTTTCCCACGACTCCACCGGATAAGGAGTCTAAAAGGCTTGAGCAGTACGGCAAACGGTTGTTCTCCTCTGCCAGCTTAGGGCTGCGTTCAGTGAACACTGCATGTCTGTTGGGCCACTATTCTCACGCAGTGTGGGATACCTTTGCTCAGGTGTTACCTCAGTGCCTGGAAGAGGTCCAGGCTGTGCTGTCCAAGGCTGTGACTGATGGTAAATTCGCCATTCGTTGTCGCTTAGACACCGCAGACTCACTCGGTATGGCAATTTCAACGACTTTGGTGCTTCGTCGCCACACCTGGTTGAGATCTACTGGGTTGTCTCCGGACGTCCAGAGCTCACTCATGGACATGCCCTTTGACGGCACTCGCCTGTTTGGTGATAAGGCCGACAGTGCGCTGGAGCATTTTAAGGACTCTCTAGCTACGGCCAAGTCCTTGGGACTTTCTGCCACACGCCCCACCATGTCTACTTTTCATTCCTTATGTGGCTATGGAAGGGACGCCCCTGCCCGCTCGTTCAGTCAAAAGCCTGCGCAGTACCAAACCCAGAGCTGCTGTGGGCTTGGAGGCTGCCATGGAGGCTCCGGGGCCCTGCGTGATGGTCAATCCACCTTCATCCCGCAACATCCGCATCAAAGCCTTCCTAGTCTGAGCTTTGGGGCGCACCCCAGGCCAGTGGGCGGCAGGATTCGACATCACCTCCCCCATTGGTGTAATGTCACTTCCGACACGTGGGTGCTGCAACTAGTCGAGTATACCACCACAGCCATGCCACCTCAATTCCACCGCATGTCGGGGAATCACTTTGCGCTTCTCCAACAGGAAGTCATGGCCCTCTTGGCTAAGGGGGCCATTAAGCGCGTTCCTGGGCCAGAAGCAGGATGTGGTTCTTATTCCCACTACTTTCTGGTCCCCAAGAAGGACAAAGGGGGCTTGTGTCCCATCTTGGACCTCAGGAACGTCAATTGCTTCCTCCGGAAGGAGAAGTTCTAGATGTTGACTTTGGCGGAATGGCCACAGTCCCTTGTCACCCACCTTTAGACTACGGCCAACCTCCTGCATTTGCTGGGGTTCCCTATAGACGTGCTGAAGTTGCACCTGAGTCTCTCTCAGAAGCTCCCCTTTATTGGAGCAGTTCTGGATTCTACGTGGTTTTGGATTTATCCTCCCGAGCAGCGAGTCCGGGATATTCAGGCTATGATTTCAATCTTTCTGCCTCTATCCCGGGTTTCAGTCAGGATGACCCTCCGGCTCCTGGGCCTGATGGCATCCTGCATCCTGTTGTGCAACATGCCAGATGGCATATGCTGGCTCTGCGGTGGGACCTGAAGTTCCAGTGGGCGCAGCATCAGGGTAACCTGTCCAATCATGTCCAGATCTCGGAGGGCACTGCATGACAATTACAGTGGTGGCTCACGAATCACGATTAGGTCAATGGCACATCCCTCTCCCTTCCCCAACCGGAGCACACAGTGGTGACAGATGCGTCCCTCCTGTGATGGGGAGGCCGCTTGGGAGAGGCAGAGATCAGAAGCCTCTGGTCTCCGGTAGAGTCCTGGCTCCATATCAACCTTTTGGAGCTTTGTGCGATCCGTCTTGCACTGAAGGTATTCCTTCCCTCTATCCGGGGAAGTGTAGTGCAGGTGTTCACGGACAACACCACCGCCATGTGGTATTTCAACAAACATGACTGGGTGGGGTCGTGGACCCTTAGTCAGGAGGTTCAGCGCCTCTGGACATGGCTGGAATATCAAGGCATTACCTTGGTGGTTCAACACCTGGCAGGTTCTCTGAGCCCCAGGGCGGACGAACTCCGCTGCCAGTGCTTGATGGATCACGAATGGCGCCTGAACTCGGACTTTGCGTACGGTCTCTTTCAGCAGTGGGGAGAACCTAGGTTAGATCTATTCGCCACTGAAGATAACGTGCAATGTCATCAGTTCTGTGCGTTGGAATTTCCAAGGTGGCACTCGCTCGGCGAAGCTTTTCGTCGTGAGTGGAGTTGCGGTCTATTGTACGCCTCTCCGCCTATACCACTTTTGCCCAGAGTGCTGAAGAAGATTCGGCGCGACCGGGCCCAAGTCATCCTTGTGGCTCTGGATTGTGCACAAAAATACTGGTATCCCGAACTACTCAGCATGGCGATCGATCCCCCGATCCAACTGCCTCTTCTGGAGAATCTATTGTCACAGTAGCAGGGGACGGTCCCCCACCCGAATCTGTCCAGCCTTCTAACTCCATGCGTGGAGATTGAGTGATGGCAGTTGACAGCTTTCTATATTCCTTTCGAAGTCTGTGATGTCATTCTGGCGGCCAGACGGCCCTCCACTAAGACTGTATTCGGCTACCGGTGGAACAAATGTGTGGCATGGTGCACAGTGAAGGCTGTGGATCCCCTTTCTGCCCCTCTTTCTGAGGTCCTTCTGTTCCTTCTTTCTTTGGCCCAGCAGGGCTCTTCTCTGGGCACTATCAAAGGATATCTTTCGCCATCTCCTCCTTTCTACGGCTTCCTGATCAGCCTTCTCTTTTTAAGTCTGCGGTAGTTAACCGTACCTGAAGGGCATTACGCACACATTTCCTCCTGTGCCGTTCATAATTCCTCAGTGGGACTTGAATCTTGTGTTGAATTACTTGATTTGCCCTCACTTTGAGCAGCTTCACAACTGTCCTTTACGTCTTCTCGTCTTAAAGACTGCTTTCCTGGTTGCTATCACTTCTGCCAGAAGTGAGAGAGCTCCAGGCTCTTTCCTCTAAACCTCCTTTCCTTTCTGTTCATCCGGACAAGGTGGTATTAAGGACCCGTCCTTCTTTTCTGACCAAGGTTGTCACACCCTTCCACATTGGGCAGATCACTTTGCCCACCTTCTTTCCGCCTCCGCATCCTTCGAAGGAGGAAGATAGGCTCCACTGCCTGGACCCAAAACGTGCGCTCTCGTTCTATCTGAAGTGCACACAACTGTTCCGGGTGAATGATCAACTCTTTGTTTTCTATGTGGGCTCCAAGAAAAGTCGGGCTGTGCACAAACAAACTATCTCTCGGTGGGTTGTTCTGTGTATTAAAGCTTGTTACTCCTTGGCTAAGTAGGTGCTTCCTGTAGGACTGCGTGCCCATTCCATTAGGGCGACAGCAGCCACTACTGCTCTGGGACGGGGAGTCCCTTTGCAGGATATCTGTCAGGCAGCTACGTTGTCCTCGCTGCATACCTTTACCAAGCATTATCGCCTTGACAGCCAAGTCCGGAGAGACGGCTTCTTTGGCCTTTCTGTTCTCCGTGACTTTCTGCTGTAATCTTGTTCGCAGACCCACCACCGGGGTTGGTATTGCTGGGGTATCTATTCTAAGGTGAGGAATCTATCTGATAGAGACTACTAGCCGCAGATTCCTTAACATAGAATTATCTCCAGGCGTGAGACTGGATCTGGAAAATTTTCTTACCACAGCATCCCTGCGCGCCGGGGGACGGCATTACGTGACTCCGCCCAGGCGTCGTCCGTGTACGTGACATCAGCGAGGTCACATAAGTCCCCCCCGGCGTGCAACACGGATCCGGTTCATGCTCCGGGCCTGTTTAGGCCTTTCCCTTCGCTATTGCGTGTGTTTGTGGGAACACTTTGCGGATGCCTTCGGGCTTTAAGACATGTTCATCTTGTGGAATCCTGATGTCGGCAACGGACCCTCACTTCATTTGAATATGTGCTTGGGGAAAGATCACGGCTCCACTGATTGCGAGGTGTGCCAACGGTTGAAGCTGAAGTTGCTGCGGAAGCGCCAGATGAAACTTCTTTCGGCTGGCATGTCCAGATCGGCTTCGTCACATGGATCAACTTCTGCAGAAGGTTTTCGAAGCAGCAGTCATCGTCGTCTTCACCCTTCTCCTATGCCGCATGAGCGTCGCTCTCCTGTCAGTAAGTGTTGCAGCTTGTCCCCGAGGGCTGGTCTCAGGCCTGTTGTGGGCGTGGGCTCTCTGCGGGTGATGCAGCCCCGCGTATTGTCCCGCTATCCACCGTTTCCCAGTGAGGGGTTGTCGAGAGCCCAGATGGAGACAAATGCGGATGCTTTGCAGGCCTCGCTGGCTTCTCCTCCTCCCCCTCCTGGGACGTCGGCAGATCCTTGCGCTGTGCGAGGCCCTCTGCGGCATCGCTGACTAGTTTGGATCCAGGCTCGGAGGATGTGGTGGCATTGGAGTGCGACCCTTCGGGGGTCCCTCCTTCGGACCACGGCACCCCAGCTTCACCGATAACTCCTGCGGGAGGCCCTGTGGTGTCGCGGGAGGTCACCGGGGCTCGGGTCGCATCACCGCGCCCCTCTCGGCCCTCTGAACGGGCTGAGGCCAGGATGACGCCTCTATGGCGCCGGCAGTTGCTGGCCCTGGCGGCGCCACAGGGGTCGGCGGACCCTCCTCTTCCCATCATGGGGCGAGGCTGGCGGGGGACCCCTCGTCCCTCCCCTGACCCTTCTCATCCCTCCACGTAGGCGGCTGCCTCGTTGTCGGTCGAGTCTGCCTTGGGGGCGCCACAGGGGCCGGCGGGCCCCTCTCGTCCCCGCAGGGGTCGAGGCTGGTGGGGACTCCTTGTCACTCCCCTGGTCCCTCTCATCCCTCTACGCAGGAGGCTACCTCGCCAGAGGTTGAGTCTGCCTTGGCGCCGCCATGGGGGTCGGCGGGCCCCTCTCGTACCCTCGTGGGTCGAGGCTGGCGGGGGACTCCTTGTCATTCCCTGGATGCCTCTCGTCCCTCCACGCAGGTGGCTGCCTCGTCTGAGGTCGAGTCGGTGCCGGTTATCCACCTCGGCTCCGGCCCAGCTCCGGTCTCCATTGCGGTGTGATGAGGTGGAGGCCTGTCCGGAGTCTCCTTTGGCGTCAGATCGTGGACTCTTCCCCAGAGGTTGGGCGCCTGCTGGTGTCGTCCTCGCCGGAGACGTCATCAGAGGACGGCTCCTCACTGCGGCCCCGGTTTTCGCCGGAGGAACCACAGGTCCCCCACTCTTCAGCACATCTTCCTCCTTTCCGGATCAGGCCCTTCCCACTCCGATTGGCTTAGGGGATGGCCGCCTTAGCTTGCAGCAATCACCCATAGAGGAGCTGCTTTCCTCACCGCAGGGCCTTACAGAGGCGGGTGCGGCTTTCGCTCCAACTGTTTCCACGACTGTTGGAATTTTGCGCATGGGTGATCCGGCTGCCCATTTCCCCGCGGATCATCTTTTGGAGGTTCTTCTCCAGGGCTCTGGTGGGAGGGAGCTGCTGCTTCCCTTTGAGGGTTCGCTCAGTTCTTCTCTGATGGGTACTTAGGGTGCCCTTCCCCGGGGGATCCGGTGCCCCAACACCTTCTTCACCGGCACCTACCAGCGCCGCATGACCCGGCATGTCTTACCCTCCACCCCTCTGCCAGTGGCCCCCTTTTGCGGACTGCCTTTCCCTCCCATCCATCGCTGTTGTCTCCACCATCACGGGAGTCCCGCTTGCTGGACTCTTGGGACCGCAATATGTTTGCTTCGACCAGTGCAGCTTTACAGGCCCTTAACACTGTGTGTTGGCCAGGGCCACCTCTTGCTTGTGGGACTCTGTGGAGTCCCTTGGATCTGCAGCTTCCCAGGAGGGTGCTGGAGTAGACTTGCGGCACCATGCGTTAGATGGCCTGGAGCTGGCGGCGTTTATTCTTCGCTCCACTCTGGACATCTCGGAGGTGCTTGGTCGTGCCATGGCTTCTTCGGTGGTCCTTCGCCACCATGTTTGGCTTCGGAACAGTGTGTTCCCGGAAAAAGTTCGGGAACGGCTGGTAGATCTTCCCTTCAATGGCATTCTTTTGTTCCACGCCCTGACAGACTCGGCCATCCGGAGGTTCTTGGCGGGGCTTCGGCCTCCTCCTCCTTCTTCTCCCCCTCAGTGACCTGTGAGTTGATCTGGTTTTGGAAGCTGTACTTTCGTTGGGGCAGGTTGCCCCAGTTGTGTGATCTGTGTGGTTCTTGTGCCCGCGAGTCCTCTTTTGTTGGGACTGTGGCTCTGTTTGCCGGTACTTCTTGACTGTGTGTTTTTGCTTTGGGTTATCTACACCAGGTTGGCCCTGAGATTAGGCCTTCTGTTTTTCTCTTTGCTTGCTTGACAAGACGTCTGCGGGGGTATCTTTTTTCCCCTTGGCTCTTTCTGTTGTCCCCTGCTGCTGAAGTTTCTTCCTAAGAGGGTTCCCATGTCCTGGGACTTAACAGCCTATGTGGGGTAGTGGTAGCTGTTGTATAGCTTGTTCTGTGCTGGGGAGTTGTGGTTGCCTTTGGGGCTCTGCTCTCCATGGTGTTTATGTACATTGCAGGTGAAATTCCCTTATTGCTGAATTGGAATGCCTTAGTGGCGTCCTGGGGTGTCCTACTCCAGGGTCGCTGCGCTGTTCACCGGGTCTGACCTGCTGTCTGCGGCCAGGCATCATGGCTCTGGTTCTGCCTCTTTGGGTCATGTGTGCGGACCCCTCTCTGAGGCGTGTCCGGGCCTTTCTTGCCCTTATGTTCTCTGTCCTGGGGGCTGAGATGGTTTTGTGTTCCTCCCTCTTTCAGGCGCAGACTGCCTGTCTTCCTGGGTGCCTTGGGCTACTCGTCCTGCTTGAGACTGCTTCTTGCTGTCGGCGCAATTCTGTTTGCTCTATTGCCTTCCGGCTGTGGTGGGCTCAGCTGTCCCCTTTGTGGGGTGTGTTCCTGGTGGGGGAGGCTTGCCTTCTTTTCCCCCGTCTCCTTGGAGCCTATAGGTTAATCTTCTACTTCTTCTTCTTCCTTGCCTTGGCCTTGGATGAAGGTTCTGTTGCCTTGAAGGGGCGTGGGTTGCTTCGGCCTCTCCTTGCCTTGCCCTTGTTTCCTCTGTTGAGTGTGAATGGGCTCCTCTTTCTTCTTCTTCTTCCCAATCAGTCAATCAGGAGTTTGTTAAAGCGCGACTACTCACCCGTAAGGGTCTCAAGGCGCATGGGGTGGGGGGGAAGGGGGGTGGGGGGGGGGAAGTAGGGGGGGGTCGGGGGGGGGGGGGGGTGCAGGTTCCATTCCATCAAGGAGGGGGTCTGTCGAAGAGCCAGGTTTTGAGGTTTCTTGCGAAGATGGGGAGCGATGTTGTCTGTCTGAGATGGAGCGGAAGGGCGTTCCATGCTTTGGCCACGAGGAATGAGAAGGAGCGGCCTCCCGATCTGGTCTTTCTGGTGCGGGGGACCACGGCGTAGGAAAGCTGGGCTGATCGTAGGGTCCTTTGGGGTGCGTGGAATTTGAGTCGGCTGTTCAGGTATGCTGGTCCGGTGCCATGGGGGGCCTTGTGTGCGTGGGTGAGCATCTTAAAGGTGATTCTCGCCTCGACAGGGAGCCAGTGGAGTGTGCGCAGGTGCTGGGAGATGTGGCAGTGTTTTGGCAGGTTGAGGACCAGTCTTGCGGCGGCGTTCTGGATGTTCTGTAGCTTGCGGATGAGGTTTTTGTTTATTCCGCCGTAGAGTGCGTTGCCGTAGTCCAGTCTGCTGGTGACAAGGGCGTGAGTGACTGTCTTTCGGTGTTCGAGGGGGATCCATTTGAAGGTCTTACGAAGGAGGCGGAGGGTGTGGAAGCAGGAAGATGAGACAGAGTTGATCTGGCGGTCCATTTTGAGCTCGGAGTCCATGATGATTCCCAGGTTGCGTGCGTGGTCTGTGGGGGTTGGCGGGGTTCCGAGGGCGGTGGGCCACCAGGTGTCGCACCAGGCGTCGGGGTTTGGGCCCATGATGAGTACTTCTGTTTTGTTGGTGTTTAGTTGAAGGCAGCTGTTTTTCATCCATTTGGCGACGGCTTCCATGCCTTCTCGAAAGTTGCGTCTGGCGGTGTTGGGCTCGTTGGATAGGGAGAGGATGAGCTGGGTGTCGTCTGCATATGACACGATGTTGAGTCTGTGGGTTCTGACGATGGGGGCAAGTGGAGCCATGTAGACGTTGAAGAGCGTCGGGCTGAGGGTGGAGCACTGGGGGACTCCGCAGGTGATCGGTGTGGGGTCCGAGAGTAAAGGGAGGAGTCTGACCCGCTGCGTCCTGCCGGAGAGGAAGGAGCAGATCCAGTCGAGGGCCTTGTCATGGATTCCTGCATCGTAGAGTCTGCGTATTAGGGTGCGGTGGGAGACTGTGTCGAACGCCGCTGATAGGTCGAGGAGGATGAGGGCTACTGTTTCTCCTTTGTCCAGTAAGGTGCGGATGTCGTCTGTTGCGGCGAGGAGGGCGGTTTCCGTACTGTAGTTTTTTCTGAAGCCGGATTGGGAGGAGTCGAGGATATTGTGTTCTTCAATGAATGTGGCGAGTTGGCTGTTGATGGCTTTCTCAGTGACTTTCGCTGGGAACGGGAGCAGGGAGATGGGTCTGTAGTTTTTGAGGTTGGTGGGGTCCGCTGAGTGTTTCTTTAGGAGGGGGTTGACCTCGGCGTGTTTCCAGTCGTCGGGGAACGAGGCGGTCGCCAGGGAGCAGTTGATGGTTTGGCGGAGCATGGGTGCGACGGTGTTGGCGGCTCTGTTGAAGATGTGGTGGGGGCGGGGGTCCGTGGGGGCCCCTGAGTGGATTGACTTCATTGTCCTCAGTGTGTCTTCGGTGGTGAGGGCTGTCCAGTCATCAATCGCTGGTTTCCGGGTGTCGGGGGTGGTTGGTGAGGGTTCAGTGTGTTGGTTGTCTTCGTCAAAGTTGTCGTACATGCTCTTGATTTTGTGGTGGAAAAAGATGCTGAGTTTGTCGCAGAGGTCTTGTGAGGGAGGGATGTCGGTAGACTCGCTGGTGGGTTGGGCGAACTCCTTGATGATGCTGAAGAGTTCCTTGCTGTTGTGTGCGTGGGTGGAGATTCTGTCTTCAATCGCTTTTTTCCTCGTTTCTCTGATGAGTTGATGGTGGGCGTTGGTGGCGGCTCTGAAGTTGTTGTGGGCTTCTGTGGATTTGGTGTTTCTCCAGGCCTTTTCAAGGCGGCGGCATGTGCGCCTGGACTCTCGAAGTTCGGAGGTAAACCATCTGGCTTTCTTGGCACGCCCCTCTTAGGGTCCGTGATGTTCTGCTTGTGGGGCCGAGGTTCCTCATCCTGTCCATTGAACTAGTCCCCTGTGGGACCCTCTGTTATGTCCAGGCTGGTGGGTCCTCTTGTAGACCCTCCTTCCCTTTGGGTATGGCTAGGGTATCTATTCTACGTTAAGGAATCTGCGGCTAGTAGTCAGATGTAATAGTTACTTAACTTCGGTAATGATGTATCTGGTAGAGACTAATCTAGCCGCAGATACCTTCACGGCCCGCCCTTCCTCCCCGTTCTGCGAGGACCTTTGGCTTGGTCTTCTGCACTCGCCTCCTTGTGGGTGACTGTCTTCTGTGCGTGCATTCTTTTGCCCTTTTGATGGGATGATTTGTCTTTTCTTGTTCCTTCCTCCTCTTGGCGCATTGAAGGATGGCTTTATAGGTACTCCTGTGCCTCTCTGCTCTGGTTGCTCTAGGGTTGGGGCTTTACTTCACTCTCTTCCCTCCCCTCCCTCTCCCCTTTTGTTACTAAGGGTCCTGGCCCCTCCGTTAACCTCTGGGTTGGGGTCATCTGGCCGTGCATTTTGGGGGGTTGTCGTCCTCTGTGCTGGGGTTGCTTTGGAGGTTTGTCGTTATTGTTGGTCTTGGAACTGGTTCCCCTTGTTTTTTTTTTTGTTTGTTGGGGTGGTAGTTCTGCTACGTGTTGTCATGTCATTCTGCACATATGTTCCTTGTCTCCTACTGTTTACATACTGGCAGGGTGGCTGCTCAGGGATGTGCTCTGTTCTTTCTTCTTTCCCTGCCTTTGGGTGCTGCAGTGTTGACACTGCTCCTTATGGTGTTGTTCGTCACCATTCCTTTTTTCCAATCTTTCTGTTCTTTCGCACACTGTTTCCATACTCTCACAGTTTTGTCTGATGGCTCCGCGTTGTGGCACAGAAAAGTTCTCCGAACAAAATTGACGTAGGCGCGCCGGGGTAGGACTTATGTGACCTCGCTGACGTCACGTACGTGGATGACGCCTGGGCGGAGTCGCGTAATGCTGTCCCCCGGCGCGCAGGGATGCTATGGCAAGAACATTTTCCGGATCCAGTCTTATGCCTGGGGATAATTCTACGTTAAGGAATCTGCTGGTAACATAGTTTCTACCAGATACATCTTTACCTAAGGTAAGTAACTCGTACATCACTAATGTGTCTCTTTCAGATGCACAAGTTACTAGTTGTGTAACGATATATCTGTAAGAGACATTAGTTAGTGATAGATTCCTTATTGCCCCACCCATCCGCCCCGTTCTGCGAACTGATTTCTAGGGTTAAGAACATCCTGTTTTAGGGCTCTAGTTTCTTGGCACCAGTGGTCAGTTTCTTGCATGGCTCTGCGTTCCTGGCGCGGAAAGTCGTGTACAGAACTGACGTCCGCATGCATGGGTGGCACCTAAGTAGTCTCCGTGATGCTGAGCCGCAGAACGCCGCCTACTGACGCACAGAGGTACTGCTAGCAAAACTTTCCGGATCCAGTCTGACGCCTGGGGATATTCTAAGGTAAGGAATCTATCACTAACTAATGTCTCTTACAGATGTATCGTTACACAAGTAGTAACTTGTGTGCCACTCCTTCTCAGCAAAGACCTGGAACAGCCTCCTCACGCAGCTACAGACCATCACCTCACTTAGAGAATTCCGAAGGCACCTCAAGACCTGGCTCTTTGAATGATCCTTCCAGGACCTGCAAGTGCCTGGATACCCATTGGGTGATTAGCAGCGCTGTACAAATCCTGATTGATTGATTATTTTCATATAATAATGTTCATCCACAGCTGTGTTGTGGAACTCTAGGGATGTAATGGTGGAACTCTGGTTTTGTAAAAAGATTCTGGATGGTTAGGAGGTAGATGAGAGTAGTGGCTGGGTTTGGTTTTGCTAGTTGGTGATCATGTCTTTTGACTATATTTAAAAAGCTTTGAAGCCTGTGTAACACAGTTTTTGCCTTTGCATAGGATGTAACCCTGGCGATGAGTGTTCCCAAACCACTTGTGTTTCTACAAACCCACCATTGTTGTGAAAGTCAGTTCAATTTCTTGATCCTGCCCCATCGCCATTGAGATCCTGCTTGTCATGTCGATTTTGCCTCTCGGAGGTGAATGCGGCATCTGTAAGACACTTTCAAAGAGATTCCTGCTTCTTTTCTTGGATGTGCAACTGTTACATCTGAAGTTGCCACTTTGGGCTGGAGCCATTTTTATTGTGGATAGTCACGGTTGTTAGGACATGTGCGATGTCATATGTAAGCCTATGTGTACGTTTCGGCCATCTTCTTTTGGGAGGCGTTATTTAGCTTCAGAGACACTTGCGTGGTGACATCCCACTAAGTGGCAGCCATTTCAGTGTGGCAACCGATCCAATGCTCTTCTTTTTGGTGCCCGGTGTTACCAATCAACAGTGCCATTGTAAACTCACAATGGAAATTCATTTCTGTGTAACTCAATCTGTTTAAGCATGCACAACAAGATAATCTGTTTGGATGCTTTCAGTTGCAAATATTTGAACCACACCCCATGTCACTTCATTAATGAATACAGCAACAGCTACACTAAGGTAAAAAACATATAACGCTGGAGGTAGTTCATGGTTTCCTTATTATTCAGGGTTTCAGGCCGCAGCTGGTCCAAGACAAGTCGGTTGATGACTTGTAAACCAGTGAAAACAACAGCCCAGTGGTGCTCCTTTCATAATATTTCATTTTGGGCATTGACTTTCCCTGCTCTCGCCTAGACCCGTGAATCGCCGCTGGATTTCTCCGTGAGGCCAGAGGCTGCAGTAGGGGCACGAACAGTCATCTACCAGTCCCCCACAGGTCTCCCCCGCCGCAGCTGCACTCTGACACCTGTGCACGGCTGCCAAGGGGGGAGACCACAATCACCAGCATTCCCTGCGCTTGACCCGGCCCACCGCAGGATTTTGCGCCAGCTGGCGCTTGTAAAGGAGGTTAGAGGTCCCGCGTTGCGAGATGCGTGCGGGCGCAGCCGGGTTAACCCCGGGACAAGGGCGGGACCGTCTGTGGCCGTCCGTGGCCATACGTGGACGGGCCGGGCCACCCTTCTTCCATCTGAAGCACGGACTAAGTTGATTGAACTCGGCGTCATAGGGGGTCCAGGACAATTCTATCACCCGCCCAGGAAAGAATAACTTTTTGACTTATAACTCCGTGCCTTGCAGCAACCATGTCCCTACGCTCTGGGAAAGAAAGAACTGTGCATGTCTCTACTAAAAGCGGGGTGGTTTCCGGAACCCTTGATCATTTCTTTAAGCGGGCTACAGGTATCCTCAAAGGAAATTGCCTTTGCCGAGAAACGCCTATCCATCGATCTTATATCGGGTAAGCGTTCGTCTCTGGGCAAAATTGGGTCAGTAGTATCTCCCCCACTCTTAAGTTATCCAGCTTCTAATGAAAACCATCAACCAAGTCCTGTTCTGGTGCCTGCGAAATTGGATGTAGTGGGTGGCAGGCCTGATATAGATACCATAACTTGCTCTTCCCCTAACAGTTCATTAGATAGCACGGGCGTTTCGCACAAGCCATCTAGCCCTCTACCTGAATTCCCAACTGAGGGTGGACCAATAAATCCCAAATCAAGCAAAAGGAAAAGAGGGGACATAACACAGCAAGGGGGAAATGCTAAGATTTTTTAAAAAAAAACAACATAGTCTTGCCCCCTCCTGTTCCAACTAGCCTACGAAATTCTAATGAGGCCCCAACAGACCCATATGACCAGTGTCCGACCCACAGTATGGATGACGAGCTTCTGGGCAAGATAGAAATCCTTATCTAATCCCTGATGCTACCCCTACTGGAACGCACGAGGTTGATAAACTCCATACTGGACCAGCTAGAGAATTTGGCTACAGCCAATTCGATTACGCTGGATAAATCAGTAAAAGTCTCCGATAACACAATGGAGAAGCCTATAGGTTGCCAGAAAAAGGGGTCTAGTGTTATACCGAGGTTGGCCGCGAGTGCTGTTGCTAACAACCATTCGACCGTATTGTTAGAGCATTAACAAATGGTGAAACCTTCTGAGGATAATAACCATCCGAAGTCTGCAAAGGGTAGGCTTTCCAAGGAAGGTGCGGCACAGCAGGCCCAGCCAGCCCCTATTGTACAGGCTAACAACACACAGTCCTTGGGGAAGGGATTACAGGGTAAAGAAACCGTTAAGCAGAGGTTGCCTTGTGTTAATCTACCCCCAGAGTCCGCCCCCTATAATATTATCCTGACGGGAGTTACAGCTATCGGGGAGGGGAAAACCGAATCATCCAGGGAGTTAAAGAACAAAGTCACTTTCTGGCTAAATAAGAACAGAGACCCCCCTCCCCCCCCCCCCCCCTCTAATGTCAGAACAGTTGGATGGGTGGGTTATTGCCCTAAAGACTTGGAGGGCGATTGTGTTATTTTAAATTTTAGGGACCCATGGGTGGTGGATTTTATTCGAAGAGAACCCCGATTTGGAAGAGTGGGAGAGGTTCAAACTTTAGGCCTTCCTTATTTTTACCCCCAAAGAACCAGTGTTCCCCCCCACTATTCACATGGGCCTCGAAGGAGTAGCAACTCTAGAGGGCCTCCTCTTGATAGGGCGACTCTTTTCCCACAATTCCCTCCATTGTTCAATCGGTTCCAGTCCCTCTCAGGCCTAGAGGGAGTCGACTGACTCCTGGTAAGTGTAGGCCATTCCATTCAGGTGATGAGACCCAATTTGGGTCTTGCACGAACCTGTTCACTTAAGGCTGGAGTGGTCGGCACAAGTGTACGGGCACTGTGTAGCCCTAAGGGTTTGGATAAGGAGAGTCAGATTGTCGTCCACATGGTGGAGACCTGTAACAAGGATCCATTGCCTAACGACCTCCCTGTTATCATCCTAACAGCGCCACTGTGTCTTAGTGAGCGCGAGGCGACCAGCCCAAACATTCTACCTCAGTCCGACCACGGCAGTTCACTTATTTCCACAAACCTCAGCCCTAGGCAGTTACTGGATTTAGCACCTGCTTCTTGTACAACTCGCATTAGAGGGCCCACGAGGGAGGGCCCACCTGTAGCTATCTCAGGGAGGGTGGGCGACCTAAGGATCGACCCCAGAGGGGGCCTGGCTGGGGAGGCATTTGTGCTTAAGATTCTTTGCTGGAATGTCGCAGGCATCACAAGAAATCTGGACATGCCTGACTGGAATTCTTTGATAGAGGGTTGTTCAATCTGTATATTCCAAGAAACTTGGAGTTAGGAGCCCTGCCATAAGGTGGGGTATTTGTTATTCTTCAAACCAGCAGTTTCCCCCTCTTTAGGGAAGGGTCGCCCTTCAGGAGGCCTTCTCATATGGGTTGATGTTACTCTTGGGTGCCAAATTATGCAGCACGAGACTAATTCCCCTGACTTGCTTAGAATCTCACTTAGGGGCCCAGGAGAGGGCTTACCTTGGACATTTTTAACATCTATGCCAGGGGCACCAAAGGAGGCTCCCAGTCCCCTACAATCGCAGGCCTGGAGGATCTTCTTAGGCAGTGCCCTAACAGATCACATGTCCTGGTCGCTGGGGACTTTAACTGTACGTTTGAGCCCCTGGCTACGGAGGACATTCTGGACACTGCTGACGAAGATGCCAAGAGAGGAATACCCGTCTTAACCATCCCGCCTATCCGGAAGTGGTCCCAACGGGTCGTACAACTTAACTCCTTGGCCCTGGAATTTGGTCTGAGGGCTGCGAATGGGAGGACATCCTCTGACCCCTCCGGAGCCCATACTTACAACAGGCCAAACCACACGTCGAGAATAGATTATATTCTCCTTGACTTAAGGCTCTGGACTTTTGTGCATGATATGGTGGTCCTCCCTTCAGCCGACAGCGATCATAACCCCCTTTCATTGGCTCTGCCCCCCTTGTGGGGTGGGGAACAGGGAGTGCAAATGCAGCTAAAAATGGATCCTACCTCAGAAGTGCTACCTCCAACTGTGGGAGGCGCCTGAAATGGAACAAAGTAGCTATGGATGGGGAGAAAATGATAGCTACGGGGGCTATTCTAGTAGCTTCTCTGTCCTCTCTGGATTCGCCCACCTTGACGAATAGTGAAGTGTCAGGTCTCTTTTGCAACACAATCAAGGCCTTGGTTAATCTTTTCATGCTTCAAAATAGGAACTGTTCAGCGGGTGGAGTTAACAGCTCTAAGAACCAACCAGGTTGGTTCACCAAGAAATGTAGGGAGACAAAATCTGCCCTGATCTCAGCTGTTAAAGGTAAATCCCTGGTGGAGATTAGGCTTGCTAGGAAGGAGTACAAACAGACCACCAATGCAGCAAAAAAAGAATGGGAAGATCGGTATTGGACCGACCTAAAGGAAGCAAGTGAAGGTAGAGATGCTAGAGGATTCTGGAATCTGATAAGGTCAAGGAACAGACCAGATTGTACCCTTATCACGTGCAATATTCCAGCTCAAGTTTTGGTACAACCACTTCCAGTCCCTCTATACCAGTACGGAGGGGAATACTCAGGTGCCTACCAACAGCAGTCTTTCGCTCCCTCACTTCTCGGGCGACCTATTGGGTGATCTCTTTACCCCAAGAGAGGTTGAAAGCGTAATAAAATCGCTGGTGCCCCTCAAAGCAGCCGGACCTGATGGGATACCAGGCGACCTATTACGCGCTAACAAAAAGGAATGGGAGAAGCTGATCTCACCTTTGCTAAATGCTACTAACAACGTTGCACCTGTCCCAGAATCTTGGAAAGGGGCGGAAGTTGTCCTGATATTCAAAAGGGGGTGTCGGGACGACCCAGCCAACTACAGGCCCATATGTTTAATTGACTCAACCCAAAAGGTAGCTGGTAAAGTAATTCTGGGAAGGGTTCTCCAGTGGATAGATGAGAATGATATCTTATCGGACCTTCAGGCCGGATTTCGTTCTGGGACAGGGACCATAGAACAGGCCTTCAGACTGGTTCTTCTCTACTGGAAGGTGGTGGTGCTGGGCAAGGGAAGTCTTTACCTGGCCCTTATAGACCTGAAGACTGCCTTTGACCTAGTACCGCGGGAGGGGTTGTGGAGAGTCCTGTCTGAGATGGGGTTGCGTCGTATATCCTGTCTCTCCTGGTTAGGCTTCATGCTGATAACTTCGCTCAGGTGCGGTGGGGTAAGCGTGGCGAAAAAACTGACAGGATCCCAGTTGGAAGGGGCGTCCGTCAGGGATGTGTGCTTGCCCCCACTCTCTTCTCTCTTTATGTGAAAGAGTGGTGAAGCATCTGCTAAAACACCCTGCAGATGCACCCTCCCTGGCGGGCAAGCGCATCCCCACCCTGCTCTTTGCTGACGACACCCTGCTCATTTCCAAGACCCCTGTGGGCTTGCAGAGTCTCCTAAATAGCTACCAGGAGTTCTGCTCACAACGGGGCTTGATAATCAACTCCAATAAAACAAAGTTCTTGGTTCTGAACCTGCCCAAAAAAATGGGCCGCCCCCCGGTGCTGAATTCCGTGCCCCTGGAGAGGGTGTCTGAATTTTATTATTTAGGCATCCGTCTCTCGGATTCAATACACTGGAATTCGCACATTCAAAAGATGCTCTTGAGTCACAAAAGGGTGGGCGGCGCACTACTCAAGGAGCAACGTTCCTCTACATTTAAGCCTATTGCCCCAGTTTTGGAGATCTACAAAGCTAGAGGGGTTAGCGCTGCTTTGTATGGGGCGGAATTGTGGGGTATGTGTAACCTTGATGTGCTAGTCAGATCAGAGAGAAAATTTGTGAAAGATCTGATGGCTCTTCCGCAGAGCACTCCAACAGTACCCGTATTAATGGATTTGGGTTGCAGATCGATCAAGGACCAAGCCCAAATTCGCCCATTGTTGCTCTGGGCGCGTTTGTCGCGTGTGCCCGAGTTGATCACATACGAAGAGGCCCTGGAAGAGGTCATGTCTCTGGAGGGCTGGTCTAAGATCAAGTGGCTGAGGGATGTGAAATGGCTGCTAGGACCTTGGGTCTTGGAGATGCGTGTAAAGCCAGGACCGCCCCCCCAAAGCTGCTCTAAAGAAACTCTAGTGGACCTGGGTTCATTGTAAAAATTCCATTGATGTGAAACATTGTAAATCTACCGACGATTTTTTGAAAATGAAGGATGTGGCGGCTTATGAACCCTATCTTGATATTATTTCCAACCCAACAGATAGGGCTTTGTATTTTAAATTCAGGGTGGGGACACTACCTATATGCAAATTTACTGCTCATTGGGAATCATCTCGCTTGTCTTCCCCCTACTGTGCGACCTGTCCAACACGCATAGAATCGGTCGCTCACATCTTCTTTGAATGTCCAGCGTATGCATTGCCGAGGCGGAGATGGCTTAAACCCTTATGTAGACAATTAGGTATCCAGCAGCATAGAGAGGCGCTCCGTATTCTAAAATCTGACACACGCACCTTGGTTGTTTGCGGTGTGTCCACATTTTTAAAATGGTTATGGTTAATCCGTTGGAATAGGCTTTCCCTGGCTATTTAATGCTTGTATTATCTGTTTCATATGTTCTTTTTATCTGTACAAATAGAATGTGACTGTTTTTATTACTCTTAATATGTTGGATTTCTGCTTTTATGATATTTTATATATCGAAATAAAGCCATCCATCCATCCATTCATTACGCTGGATGTACTAATTACCTCTACCATAGCGGCTTTGATTATGTCTCAACCACCACAGTTTTTATCTGAAATAGGTGATCTTGTGTTTCCTTAGCAATGTTGGAAACACCTGTTTGACTCATATCGCCTTGCCTTCTGTGGGGAAACATTTTCTGCAGTCAGGAAGCAAGCTGTTGTACTTCATAATCTTGGTTTAGCAGGCAGGAACATTTATTAAAGTCTGGATGTAATTCAGGTTGAAATGCTGAAGGAAACCCTGTAAATGTTTATTAAATGTCTGTTTTAACACGGAAACTGCATTTTGGTTCCCAGATAGTGTGGTTCTGGAGCATCACAAGTTGTTCACAAGACTTCAAGGGAAGACTGAGAAAATTGGAAGTTTTGTAGCTTCCTTGAAAACTTTGGCTTGTACTTGTGACTTGGAGAATCTTGACTCCTCGATCAGGTACCAATTTGTGAGATGCACTAATAACCAGAAAGTGCAGGAAAAGCTTCTCACTGGGAATCCTGATCTTAAGGTATCAATAGCTGTTCAGTTCAGTTCTATAGCTATTGTGGAAAGCATGGAAAACATCAATTTGTGGATGCGTGAGATGATGGAATGTAAGAACAATAATTATGGAGCAACAAATGAGGTGGTGAAAGAAACTGCTGATTTTAGTTGTTAAGCTGGATGTTTTAGAGCGTTGCAGAAGACAGTAGGGATACTAGGAACAGGGATAACAGAACAGCAGGTTAAATATTATTGTTGTGGTAGTAAAGGACACCATTGGCAAAGCTGTTTTGGCTGGTTTGTGACTTGTATGAAATGTGGAAAGTAAGGTCACTATGCTAGTGTGTGCTGGTGTGGGTATGTTAAGACGCCAACAATGAAGTATGTCGATCAATTTAAGAAAATGGTATTGAGCTGGACCAAGATGGTGGCCGCATCAGACGCGCTGTAAAGTACTCTGTGGCAGGCCCATAAGTATCCTAACATTTATCCTCCTCATCCAGCTATAATCTATTGCTTGGCAATACTCAGACCACCAATATTGCGATAATAGCTCGGCTGCAGAGAAGACACCGTTTGGCAGTCCCTGAGGTGAAGACTGCTATCCGAGAGTGAGGCCTGGAGCGGGGCCTCTTTCGGAGGGAGTTGCGGGAGTGAGCAGTTCTGTGCGGTGATGGGGGAGCCTGGGGGAAGCGTGGGCAGCTGAACTCAGAGGAATCGGGCGCAGGCTAACAAAATCATCAAATACACCCACACCATCTCACTGGCTGAAAAATGGGAGTGGGAACCGAGGCGAAGAGCAAGGAGCAGACTCTGCAAAACCCATCATTGGCAGACTTGATGGAGGTTATAAAGGGAACCCTAGCGAAATTGCCACCAAAATAGAATCCATGTCCGTTGATATCAATCTCCTTAGAGCTGACCTCTGAAAGGTTGCGGACCGTGTAACGACCACTGAAGGGCATGTGGATGAATTACAACGTGAGGTCGCCACGTTGCATGAAAGTGTCCTTACAAAAGTTGATGGTGAGGCTTGAGGAATGCATTGAAGATTCAGAGGGGAGATTCAGGAGGAACAACCTACGCTCTACAGGTGTCTAGCTTGCGCCTATCAGATAATTCAGCTCCCACACGATGGCTCAACACCCGGTGGAGCAAAAGACTGTAACACAAAACAAAACACCTTTAGAAAAGGGTTTTATTTTAAAAAATGCAAGGACTCTCTCTTTTAGAATAAGGCTTGGGGTTTTATTTTATACAATTCTCTAACAGAAAGGCTTTCCCAGATGCCAAATGCAAAATATTAAAATACACAAAGATATATATATATGTTTATATGCAAGCAGTATAACACACTTGGTAAATATAATGCATGAATAAAACTGATGAATAAACAAGCAGCAAATAATATGAAATATGACTCAAGCAAATATACTGGACGTCCTGCAAGAGATCAGAAAGATATATTTACACATCAAATGATTACTTTGAAGGTGCACCTTGACTCACTCACACATCACAAAGAAAACACATCAAATGAGCAAAGCCACTGGCCAAGCATCACAATGGGAATCACAAAAAATCAATACTTCACCTGGTGCAAATATTGTGTCTCAACCCACTCCTGACTGGGGAAGTTAAATAGTCGTGATTGAGAACCTCAGCAACCAGAGTTTCATTCTCCAAGGTAGACTCCTCCGTCCCCACTCAGATTCCAAACTCCCGGTTTCTGAGTCAACAACTCTCCGCTTTAAACACACTAGAAGGTTCGGGAAAGAACTCCCCCGCCAGAGGAATCTTACCAGAACTGGCCTGGTTCCAAGCAAGCACTCCCATGGCAGGAAGGAGTTCTCACGTCTCCTTCTCCAAATCTCGCATGTTCCAGCGTCTATCTTGACGAAGCTCACAAAGCCTTTCAGAGAACATTAAGCAAAAAACAATCCTTGAACATTAATTACCCAAACTACTTGCAGGCGCTGCTGTGCACAGAGAACAGCTGAAGCAAGGCAAAGTCAGAACACAAGGTGACCTGATACCATGTCAAAGCCAATAGTAAGAACTTCATAATTCTCATCCATGTACAACACAATGCACACTTGTTCACAACTGCTTATAGATTCACATACTTCATCTCTCAATGTCCAACACCGAGCACATGTATGCATCACTGCCCACAACACTGCACTTAAAGCCCAAAGAGTACATTCCACACCTCTCTCTCCCTCTCACTCTTTCAAATGCACATCCCACACCTTCAGTTCTTGGCGAGGCTGCCCTACTCCATTACAGCTCCCACTGAAAGACAGCAAAATTACAAGGAAGAAACTTTTTAGAGAAACAGGCATATGCAGGTCGTTGTACCTTCAGGCTAGGATAAAACAACACACTAAAGTCAATTGAAATAATGGTAGTCAAAGGTCATCACAGGGTGTCAGACCTCAAGAGTGCCTCTAGCACTACATTAGGCTGCCCTGAAAAGGTGGTGGGCCAGTCTGAATAACTTTTCCCAGAGGACTGGCTGGTCACGGTCATGCACCCACAAAAGTTAACAAAATTATTTACAATTGAAATGGAAAATCATGCATTTGTTCCTCCACTGGGCCCGGGCGCTCCACCGCAGGCGATTATAGCGCAAATGTTTAATTTCAGGGACTGTGATGCAGTTTGGCAGCGTGTACCCACGGAAGGCCCACCGAATTGTGAATGGGGGCACATATTTCTATTCTCAGATTATACTCAAAAGGTCCAAAACCAACTTAAAACAAACCTAGAGGTTAAGAAACGACTAGTTGACCTTAATCTGCGATACAGCTTGATTTTTCCAGTGATACTCCGAGTGGTGCAAGATGGGAAGGTGCACTTTTTCTTCACAGCAAGCAAGGCTAACGACTGGGTGGATATGCTGGCTGGGGCTCCCATCTTCGGGATCATCACACTCTGGAACTGCCTCCCTAAACAGGCAAAGACAGCAGAGAAAAGCTAAGAGAGGCAGTCAGTCAGAATACCCCAGACCAACTGGTCTCATATTGGTGTGTGCTGATGGCACCCTCAGAGAGACCGAGGTAGTACCGGAAACACACACGTTTTTTCAAACTGGATGGAGTAACACTGGAACTGGCTCAGATAGCACTGATAGGGGCCCGATCTAAAGCCTGATCGCTGTACAGTGAGTAAGGATACAATGCTTTGCTGAACTAAGAGACTAACTGATGCAGCTGCACCCTTTGGCCTGCAACTGCTTTTGGGTATCCTGTGAATGTTAGATCGAGGAATTTACATGGGGGGACAGTTATATTTTGAATAATAGAGCTGTGCACTGGGTTCACATTAAAAGAAATGTGGGGAAACACAATTTTGTATCTGAGTGTATGTTCTGTTAGGTGATATCCTGGGCTGGTAGGGACGGAGGGTCAAGACATCGAGAAGGCAGCCAGGGCAGCGCCTTGCAGCCACCACAATGCATGGTACCTTGGCACAGCGTATAGATGTTAATAAAATGTGAGTTTTGATAGTAATGCAATTATTGGGAATGAGCCGGGAATCACTAGTTTATGCGCTGCTTAGAGATAGTCGGGGATGGCTAGTGTTGTTGTCCATGGGGAGAGGGGCTTTGGGAAGAGGTGATAGTACGTTTGTTGCACAGTTTTGACTGCTCATGTGGCTGGAAGTTTTGGTGTTCTGGACCGTCATGGTCTGGTGGTCTGTTGGGGGACAATTTGTCTAGTTGCCCTGGATTCGAAATGCGACGGAGGGGTGCGAATGATGATGGATGATGTCTTTAAATTCCTGACATAGAATGTAAGGGGGTTGGCACAGTTGGAGTAAAGACACAAAGTACATACCTATCTCAAGCGTTACCGTGTTTCCGTAGCGTTCTTACAGGAGACTCACTTGTGTGGAGACTGTATCTCAATAATTCGCAGAAGGTGGAGGAGGCCGTTAAATGCAACCTCATACTCTGGGTACACCTGTGGTGCCATGATATGGGTTGCCCCAGGGGTCATGTTCCAACATCAGGGGCATGTTGTCGACCGGAAGGACGCTATGCCATGCTGTAGGGCACCCTAGATGGGCAGTAGGTTTGTCTGATAAATGTGTATGCTCCTAAGGCTGATTGTGATAACTTCTACAATTAAGTAGTGTCCTCTGCCACACCATGCTTGTCTGCGGAGGGGATATTAGCAGGCAACTGCGTGTTTGATGGGGTGCTTGATTGTGAGTCAGCTCGCAGAAGCACAAAATCACACATGACTGGGCAACTCCGGGGGGGGGGGGGGGAAATGGTATTGAGCATTAGAAATTATGGAGTGGCTGATGGTGAACTATTGACCATGCCTGAATGTGAAGTGAAAATAGGTTGCAATAGTGTAATGGGTTTGGCAGTTTTAGGGTCACCATTCAGCATGATTGTTGACAAGAACTGGAATAACATATTTAGTGACACCATAATGAACTTTTCCCCTCCAGACATTAATCGTGTAGGTTATGGTGGTATGAAAATAGATGTTTTTGCTTTTCTGTAATGATAATTCAATTTAAAAACAGGGACTATAGGAAAAGCGTAGGTTGCTAAACATGGTGATAATTTATTGGGGTGGAGACATCAGGGTGATTTTGGAATAAAACTTAATCTAAACACAGCTGAACGTTTGATGGTTTTGTCAAATGGCGGGATGCCATGTGATCTCTGAGTTTCATAAAGTGTTTAGAGAGAATATTTAGGGATGATCAAACATTTTTAACATAAGATCCTCTTAAAGCAAAGTGCTGTTCCTTTTTTTTTTTTAGGGGAGGAAAGTTTCAAATATGATATTGAAACCACTTAAAGATGAGCTAAAAACATTGCCTAAAGTATCAGAAGGAAGTAAGAAACTGCAGAGTGAACTCCAAGCTATCAATATATACCCAACTGGACAAACTAGCAAGAACAGGCTTTGTTACAGTACAAACTCTACAATGCATCTTCCACCACATGTGATTTCCACACAAGGTCCAGGTTACTATCTCTCTTGTTCTTTCTCAGGGGTCGAAAAATCTGCTCGCCTGCTTGCATTTGCGAGCCAGATTTAATTAGATCGAGCTACTTTTAGGTCCTACTCGCCCTTTCTGGCGAGTAGGAAAATGAACTGACTTTTGATATCTGTCTCTGAATGCAGAGGAAACGTTACAAGAGAGGAAGATTTAAAGACATCTTTATTGCTCACAAAGTAAATGAGCAATAAAAATGCCTTTAAATCTTGTTAACTTGTCACATTTGCTCCGCTTCCAGAAACTGAGGTCACATACATTTTAGTTACGTCGAGTACATTTTGTAGGTTACTAGACCTGCAGGTCCAGTAAAAACGTAATGATTTTTCGAGCCCTGTGTCTAAGCTCAATTACACCAATAGCCTCTACCATGGATCATCTTTAACAACTATGAAAAGACTACTACGGATTCAGAACTATGTTACAACTCTTACATAGAAAGCCACAAGCCAACATCTCCCCTAGCTTTGAAGGCAATACATTGGTTACCGGTTGCCTGAAGATCCACATTCAAGCTGCTTTGTTTCACCCACAAAGCGATACACAGAACAGGGCTGCTCTTCATCAAGAATAAAATCACCAAATACACTCAACAAAAAAACCTCTGTTCTAGATTGGCATCTTGCCTCAAAATCCCACCATAAAAGAAAAAAACATAGGTGGCACATCCTTCTCTGTTCAAACAGGCAAACTATAGAACGCTTTACGCCCAAACATGAGATCCATGGATTACTACCTTATAAGTATCTTACTAGTCAATTAATAATGTGTTGAAGAGGTAGGATTACGTTGATAAAAATATATTGCATGCAGGGGTGTGGAATTTTTTTAATAATCTACATGGCCATGGGACAAAATGCTACTGAGATCTACATGTCCTGTAAAATCCACTTGTCCCACCTACTCCATAAATCAATTACAAGGGCTGACAGAGAAACAACTGTGTCAATGTTTATGGGAAAATATGTACTTTTCCCACTGCTCACTATATAAGCAGGATGATATCACAGTCCGCTTTATGCGAGGGCAGAATTCATGGTGGATAAATTTGTTCCAGGAACCAGCAGCCTCTCCTATAATATTTAGACCAGGAACCGGCACCCCCACCTTTAAACTGGGTTCAAGAACTAATACACTCTCAGACTTACTCTGGGCTCAGAAAACAGCACCTGCGTGATCAGCTCAGAATACAGCACCCCCAGGCCCTTCACCTCCTAAGCTGAGGATATGCACGAGTGCCTCCCTAATTTTGTCCCACGAGCCACAGCCCTCTAGAGCACATCCAGGAGTTTTCAGCCACTTCTAGAGCACGCACAGGAGTCTCCAACCTGGCAACAAAGTTGAGCCTTTGCTCCCTAAACTAGACACAGAAGCCAGCATCAGCACCCAACCTCCCTCCCAAACCAGGCCACAAGTCAGTACCCCATTCACACCCAAATAACTACAAGCCACCGTACCTACAGTCAACCAAGATCAATGAGCCTGTTTCGCCAGCCCTCTAAAACAGGTTGATCTGCCACTGTTATTACTCTTCTAAAACACAAGGTCAAGAAGCAAGCTCCCCACCCCCGAAACATGGCCCAGGAGCAAGAATCCGCTCTAAACTTGTCACAGAGGGAGCGATGAGCATAAATAATTTACAGCAGGGCAGTCTGCACAGTGCACAGGCCCACAGATGAGAAAGCAGGCAAGCATACTGGACAGAGAACTCACAGTTGATCACAGAAAAGAGCTGAAGTCCACTACTCCAGCGCACAGGTGGCTGGAGCCAAAAAGATAACTTCTGCAGGAGGGAAAAGCAGCCAAGAGCATAAACTGCCTACTTGCACACAATCAGAAGAATATACAAATTACAACAATGATGGGAATTAGTTCTCAATCTAGCAACTTTGGAAGGATTAAAAGCATAAACCACACCTCAACTCCCCGTATTTGTATGTGTTGTCCCTCTTGACATCACTGTAATTCCACATTAAAAAAAGCTGAAAACTTTTAAGACTCCAACAGCATTCCCCTAACGCAGAATTCACCCTTTATGGGGGGGCCAACAACTGACTTAAATTTCACAACTAAAACTACATGGGATACCACAAGCAACGGGTGAAAATTAAGGTGAACGAGTATAGAGAGCTGGAGAACAGAGCCCATCCAATGCACCCAGGAGCCACGTACTGTTGTACGTTCACAGAGAGAAAAAAGTAACAGACGAAAAGAGCACACAGCTAACTTCCATAGACCTAGAAAGGGATGCATACAAGGACTTTAGAGACAGTTAAAAGCGGACGACCAACAATCTGCGCAAAGGAGAAAAGTTTTAGAGATATGAGGTAAGGGGCAGCCCACCTCCCTGCACCCAGAAGTGGGTATATGCAGCGCGCACAGAGCAGGTGGAACCCTTCGCTCTGCACCCATCCGGATCAGATGGGTCAATGGGACGGACACAGAGTGGAACGCAGGACTCTTGCGACCCTGCACCAAGGTGAATGTGATGTGTACAGAGAGGCAAGGGGGAGGGGACCATTTCCCTGAGCCCTAGAGAGGGGGTAGTATATGAGGTGTGTACAGAGAGTAGGGGAAGACCTACTCTCTCCACCCAAAACACAGGGACATTAAGGGGCCCATCCTGCTGAATCAGGGATACACAGGTTAGAGAAAGACACACAAAGACTGTTCATCACTGAGGGTCTAATCATTTTAAGCATGATTAAATTATGTACTGGGAAGAACAGATCCAACAAGCCCTTGCACGAATTGCAGGCCTGGGAAGCATCTTTCAAAAAGCGAGTAATTCTGCCGTGGGACGTTTGAAGAAGTTAGTGCTAGGGAAGGCCCCTGTTATGGCTGAGTTTATAGCACAGTCTTTGAAACTGAGGGAGGTAGCTGGCACCAGAGACGGGTTTCAGGTAGGGGCTGGAGTTGGTTCTTTAGTTATGGCTGGTAAAAGGGAAGAGTCGTTAAACGGGGGAGAGGCAACCCCCCGAGGATAAAGGGAGATAACAAGACTGGGGTGCAAGTGGAGGGTCATGGAAGGCGGGTCGGTACCAAGTGAAGATTTTCTGTGAAAGGAGGTGCGGCCTATGCCCCCACTGCCACAGCCTCATGACATACTGGAGGTTTCGGGTGATCCTATCACTGGTAGTGTATCTGCTCCACAGCTGCATCCCTGGACGTCCCTTAACTGCAGCCTCTTCTCTCTGCTCAGTGGCAGTGCCAGAGCGGCCGACTCGGTGTCTCTGTCTCTTTCCTGTCCCACGCTGCTGGCTCTCCTCTTCTGGTGGCTGCCCCTTTCTCCCTTCCCGGCACCAGCCCCTCCCAGAGCCCACCCTGACAGGGAGGCACACCTATCCCCTTTACAGGCTGCTCTCTGCCGAGCTAGTCTGGTCTGTAATTCCCTGAGCTGCCTCTCTCTGCACCCTGTTCTGACCCTCTGATAGTTTCTTCCGGGTTTTCCCTCTGAGCAGCCTGCCCACTGCTCTGATCATAGCTTCTGTGAGCCTGTCTCCAGGCCCGGACTGGTCATAGCGGGCACCGGGCAATCCCCCGGTGCGCCGCAAGGGTGGGGGCCGGTTTTGAGCCCCTGGGGGCCGATTTTGTTACAGGGCCGTTTTTGCAACAAAATCGGCTGAAAACCAGCCCTAGCAAAGCGCTTGGCGGCACCTCCAACTTCCATAGCATAGCAGTCAGTGCAACAGTAGATGTTGATTTACACACGCTTCCTGCACGGGGCAATGTAGGTCTGAGACTGGCCTGATTCACCATAGCACAGTAAGTCACTGTATGTGTTATAATCTGACACTGTACAACCAGCACTAGCTGCCTTATCGCGCTCTGCCAAAAAGGACTTTGCTAATTAACACACACACACGCAACCACCGCATCCCCCTCACATCACCCCCTCCCCCGCCCCCTCCCACGCGCTGAGGCTGAATAAACTGAAGCACTATATTTATGGCTTAAAAATAAATATTTGAATATTTCTACCAGGTAACTCCGTGTAACCAGCACTGCTCGAGTCACTTTCATTAACTGCGCAATGTATTCCAGGACTGTGTGTAGTGCTGACCGGTCCAGATTAGCTGGTCCAACTTAACAAAGCAACAGTGCTGATTATTAAATGAAAAGTCCAGGGCAGGCACGTGTGTGAGAGAGGGCAGGCGGAGAAGGCAGCCCGGCAGGGTGCAGCTGCAGCATAATGGAGTCGGGAGGGCTCACTGCGCTTTCCAAATTAATGTAATTTGAGCAACCTGCTGAACTCAAGAACCATAGTTTGCTGAGAACTGTATACTAGGTGTTTGGACCGTTCGTTCTGCGCTTCGCTTCCCTCCCCCATAGCAACTTTACTTGATTGTTCATCCTGTTCCAACAGGAAAAATATAACGTTTTTACAGAAAAAGAACCCTTCAGATAGAGCAGTGCAACAGCAGTTTCTGTTAAAGACACCTTGCAAAACGACATTCGCATGCGGCCTCGAAGATAAACACCAGACAGCTTCTGTCCTCTAGGCAGCCTCAGGCCTGGTCCTCCTCTCTCGGGGGTCTGTCTCTGAGACCCCTACACAGCCACTGTCTTTTAGTGCTCTGGGGGCTTTTGTCTGCTGCCTCCCAGGCCACTCTCCCGAGCCTGGTCTATGTCTCCAGCCTGCCCCGCTCCCCTCTTGGGGCCCTGTGCCCGTCTATCTGCTCCTGCGCACGCACACTGGCCTCTACCTGCCAGCAGCCGCAGAGACAGTGCAGTTCTCTGTCCATCTATGTGTCAGCCACGCAGCTCGACTTCTGGGGCAGCAGCATCGTGCTTCCAGATCACAGAGCCAGGGAGCTGGAGGCCAGAGACCCGTGTTTAGTGATTTAATGTCTTCTTGTCCGTGGGACAAAATAGACATTAAATCTTCTTGTTCATTATAAAAATCTACATGGTTCGGGCGTCGGGCGATATGATTCCCCCACCCCTGTGCAGCATGGCATGTTTAAAGATGTCAAAACAGTAATTTAAACTAGAAGTAAAAAGCTGATCACTTGTCACATAGTTTCCATCTTATGGTAGGAACTGGATGTTTGTGGACAGCATAAACGTTGGGATGGTTCCAGACTGATTCTATGCACTCCCTCACAATATATTGACCAGTTAGTTCACTGTGCCACCACTAGTCAGGCGAACAGCAAAACACACAAGATGATGTACGGAATGTTGCACAATGGCAAAACATTCACCCCCAGTTACAGATCTGGGTTAAATCCATCGTTCTTTTGCTCACCAATCTACCCCAGTTCAGACTTGGCCATATGCATATCAGCCTTGACACTGTGCCTCATGGGAACAGTCCAGCCCGAACTGCCAAGCCATGTCTTCCTTGGACCGGAATCAAGCATCCTAGGACCAGTTTCTGGCAATCAACCGTCTTCAGCCAGGATAGCTTGACTCCAGTGGAAGCGCGAGTACTGGACCCACGTCTGGGCATACCCTTCCCACATAGGGTGAACAGCAAAACACCTAAGATGATGGACAGAATGTTGCGCAATGGCAAAACATTCACCCCCAGTCACAGATCTGGGTTTAATCCACTAGTCGGCAGCAAATGGTTTCTGGCAACCGCTGAACATGACAACTCTGGTCCCCCAGGAAGCATGGTAATAGATTTAGAACCCTTTCGCTCAGTCATTCGTGCTCTAGTATTCTCAGAGAAATATACAAGAAATACACATAGGGACTTTTTGCGATAATTTATTGAACCAGCGTGATTCTTATATAGAATATATGTGCTGCAATGATCTTTAGACAGAAGCAAATGAAAGTTACTAAAAGCACCAGAATGGTGAACAGAATAAAAAGCTCCACCATGGTGGTAAAACAATGTATATATGCAGGCATAAAATTCAATATATAGAGACTTGGCCGTACTCGTACTATGTAGTCCCTAACCTAAGTGTCTAAAGGTGAGTGTGTGTTTGTATGTACAGCCAGGAATCTCCGTACTGGATGATCCAACCCCGGTTACCTGCTGGGAAAGAATGTAAGTGCCCGTCTTGGTCACAAGCTGGACGTTCTTTCAAGAAGATGTCAGCAAGCTGCTGGGCCAGACCATCAGTGTGTAGAGACCACGTCAATATCAGCAAAGCGCTCCCCTACCTAGACCCCGAAATTCTTGTTTATTCGTAAAGAAAATCATCCTTTAGAGTCCTGTGCAAATCAGCATTATTTTGGTCTATAGCTAGCCATGTCTCCTCGTGCATGTAAAATAGAACGACATTGGCACAATGTGTGTCAAGACCTTGTACGTGGTGTTCACAGAATTGTGATAATGTTAGGCAAAGCAGAATCCGTAAGCAAAGCAGATTCAGAGAGACTAATTCTATATTGGCATGCAAGAAAATGTGTGTAAAAGGTTATTGTGTAAAGGAAAAGGCAAATTAAGAAAACGTGTCCATGATAAAAGATGGCGTTGGTTCTAGATCATCGTACCTCAGACACATAAGACCCACTCCTCAAACAAAAGGTCAACCCAGAAGCTACCTAATATCCCAAAACACATAACACGCTTTGTGATTGGCACATTTTTTTTAAGTTAGCAAGTTTGTCGGATCCGGCACTACATGTGGATGTAAACCTATGAAAACAGTTTGTAGCACGATTAGAGTGTACCTTTAGTGCTGCTGGCTCTTATATTGAATTCATTTTTCTGTAAAGTGCAGAAAAGTTAAATTAATTGACTCTGTGCTCCTAATTTGTTTCAGGTAAGGAAAAGCATTCAGGGTACTAAATAAGCCATGCATCGCACTTGCTGATCGTTGTTTTCAGACATATAATTTATTGCCCTAGGTTGCAGCTCTGCAAGAAGAAAGAAGTAGTTTGTTAGCCGAAAACCAGGTCATTATGGAACGCTTGAACCAATCTGATTCTTTAGAAGATCCCAACAGCCCAGCAGGCCGCAGACATCTTCAACTTCAGACACAACTGGAACAATTACAAGAAGAAACATTTAGGTAAATCCAAACGGTGTGCCTACAAGTGCATATACGGGTGTGTTTTGCATTATAGATACTATCTTGATTTCATGCAATTTGTATAGTACTTAATCTTGGCTGGTGTATTAACTTTAACAAAAACAGATTTATGATATAAGCAAAATAAAGGCATCTTGCCTGTTCTCCTGCTTACAGTTAAGATCCACACCATAAGAGCCTTTCTCATTTTCCAAAACCTTATTGTTTCCATATATCCTAAGTACTTAGTAATTTCACTGTAAGCGTAGGTGGCCTGGGGTAAGGGTAAATGCCATACTTTACCTCCTTCCTTTCTCTTGCTTGTGGTCACTAGGGTATCTGTGGTTGCCACTGCATGGATAATGTTTTGCTTGTAACTCACATTTTTGAGTTTTAGATATAACGCAGTGTTAAATATATTTTCTTTTGTCACGTGACCATATAGGTTATAGAAAGTATAATTTCAGAAATGAGTTTGGTACCATTGTGCTTCCTGGTTTTCTGAGGTAAATAAAAAGCACATGCAATGTTAATTACTTTTTGCAATGCTTGGGCTTTGGTTGTGTCACAATATTTGATTTCCTCTTGCTTTTGAGAGGGAGAGTTACCTTTGCTTGTCATGTTTTCTTGGCTTGTCATGTTTTATGTTTTTCTATTAAGCCCAATGATGCAACATGCTGAAGGGAAGTTACATTTTCTGAAACAGATGCAAGGCCCTTGACAGATTTGGGTACAAAATAGTGGCCCACTTCGGGTTCACGTCGGGATCAAGGGGGGGTGGGCATTCTAATTCATACCACCTTGCCAATAGTAGTCTCCGGCACATGGACAGACTACACCGGCTGTATGGTAGCAGCTGCTGATAGATGTGAGGGGCGGACCAAAGTTCTGGGCTCTTGCTACATCCCGCCTGGCCTCCACTCTTCAACATAGACCCGTCTGGGGTCCTTCCAGACTGATCTTCCATGGGGTATCCTCCTGCTGGGCTGGGATGTTGATGCCGTTATGGCCGCTGACTTGGCCCTATCGGTCGGGGGCAGGGATCTAGGGGGGAATATTGGCTACAAGACTTTCTTACAGCCATGGGGCTTGGAGACATCTGGCGCATACATCACCCTGCCCACCGACAGTACACATTCTATTCGGCTAGACACGGGTCCTTCTCCCGACTGGCTCACTTCTTTGCGCAAACTGATCAACTGGATGACTTTTTGGAGCCTCAAATCCTGGCCCAGGTAATTTCTGACCACTCCCAGGTTGGGGTCAAGCTCAAGGGTCCGGTGACAAACGGGGCATCCTTCCGAGGATTGATCCGTGGCGCATTCGGAATGACACCATAAGTGATAAGCTCTGGAAGAGCTCTCAGTTGTATTTTGAAGAGAATAGGGGTTTGGTGGAGTCTAGCATCAAGCTCTGGAAGGCCTGCAAGTCTGTTCTGAGGGAGTAGGCCCAGGCCCTGATTGGAGCCCAAAAGAAAGAGGGGTCCCTACAGGTCAGTCAGTTGAAGGGTGAGATAGAGAGGATGGAACGGGAAGCCGGCGCAGCGCCGTCAGAAGACCTCCGTCATACCATGGCTCTTAAACAGAAGGAGCTCAGGGCTCTGGCTGAGAGCAAGGCGCGCGCTTACTCCATTGCCACCCAACACCGGTTTTACGATGTGGGGGACAAGGCCCTCAAGCTGCTGGCGTGGCTCGAGCGCCGGAACAGGGGAGCGCTCATGGGTGGCCGAGGTACGCGACCAGGCAGGCTCTTTAGCCTCAAATAGCGCCTACATAGCGGAAGCCTTCGCGTCCTATTATGAAGGGGTCTACACCCCGGTCTGCACCCGATCGGAGCAAGATTGCGAGAAGTTCCTACGCTATTTCGCGCTGCCCACCTTATCCCAAGAGCAAAGAGACCGATTAGAGGCAGACCTTACCGGGGAGGAAATAGGAAAGGCCCTTAATTCCCTCCAATCTGGGAAGGCGCAGGGCCCGAATGGGCTCCCGGTGGAGCTCTTCAAGCGGCATGCCAATATTGTCACTGATCATCTCCTCCAGACGTACCTTGAAGCACGGGAGGTGGGAATGCTTCCGCCTAATCAAAGAGAGGCCACGATTGTCATGATCCACAAAACAGGGATGCCTGCTGATCAATGTTCGTCCTATCTTCCAATCTCACTTATTAACGTTGAGGCAAAGGTCTTAGATAAGGCCCTGGCGGATACACTTGTATTGGTTCTGCCAGACTTGGTGCATGTCGATCAGTCTGGGTTTATGCCGTGTAGGAGCACCCGACACAATCTACGCCGTCTCTCTGGAGTGTTATACATGACAGCGGATGTGGGGACCACCCAGACAGCTTTGATGGAGCTGGACGCCTCCATGGCATTCGATAGTATTGAATGGCTCTATCTTTTCATGGTGCCACAGCGACTGGAGTTCGGTCCAACATTCTGCAGTTGGATGTGGCTTCTATACCAGCAACCAGTGGCGAGGGTGAGAGTGGACACCTTCTTACCGTAGACGCTGGAGCGCCAGTCCTTACTCCCGACCTCAGTTGCCACGGGACGCCCTCCACACATCGCCTTCTGAGGAAGCCAGCTGCCACCCTGATCCAAGCGGAAAATCGGTGCGCGAGTCTTCAACGCAGCTCTCCGCCTCGCCAAGCCTACTTCTAAAATGACGGACCTCCAGGACTCTCAGGACCGGGGACACCAGCCGCAACAACATGCAGGGCTCCTTGTCAGAGGTACAGGTGAGTCGCGCTGGCGTTAAGCCCCGGCGACCTGACTCCTGCCTCCGACTCGCCCCCAAGCGGCCCCCGCGCCAAGGTAGAGCCCCCAATCTCTTCCTCTTCCCTGCCTGACCTACAAATGGCGGCCTAGCAGGGTTGACCAAACCAGCAAATCCCGGGCTGCATCCTCTCCAGGGGACTTCGTGAAATAGCAAAGGCGACCGCTCCTCCCACTGAGCCCCGGTGACTGCTCATACCTCGACACTTGCCTGAGTCTCCCGAGCCCGGACGCTGAGCCCCGCCTGACCCTAAAATAGCGGCCCTCCTAGGACAATCTTACACAGCTGGTACCGGCCACTCTCTCTTTGGGAACTAAACGTGGCTAAATCTCATCCCCTCCTGCCCGTGAGACCTCCTCCTGCCACATATCTTTTCCCCCAGCTGCTCCTGCTCCAAACCGGAGCAAAAACAACGAACCCTGCGCCCCGCCTGTACTAAAAATGGCGGCCTAGCAAAGACGTCTCAATCAAAGGCTGCCCAGCCACAACCCCTCCAGGAGCTTTTCTGAATCAAGCAAAGTCAAAGTGCGCCGGACCAATCCTAGAGACTGCCTATTGGTCCCTGCCAGCTCGCCTTAGGTACTCACTCACTGTCCTGAAGCCTTCATCTGCCCTCTCCTTTCCGCCTGACCTCAACAGGGCGGCACAACCAGGACTGCTTATTTTATATTTCCCTGCCTTCGACCTCCTTGAAAGCTCCCCAGAGGCACAGTCGAGCCACGCAGCGCATGCCTCTTTGCCCCTGCCCCCTCTCCCAGCTGCCTGCTCCTGAATCTGGAGCCACGAGTTTCTCTCGCCTCCTCGCCCGGACTCAACTTGGGCTGTACATCCACCCTTGCTCCTCTCGGTACTCCGCCTCCCCCTTATGGGCACCCGGAAACCGGCTCAGGAAAACTGTTCATCAGAAGCCTCTATTCCACCCCCCCCCCCCCCCCGTCCCTCACGTCCTCTCCTCACTTACTCCCTCTCTACTTCTGGACTGTGCTCCCTCCGCCAAACTATTACCTATCTCAGGCCTCTGCTAACGGCTCCGTCCCGCAGCAGCTACCACCTCGCTCCCCTGGTTACTAACTAGCCCTCCTCCTCAATTAGACACTATCCTCACTAATCCCTCACCATCTGCCCAGTTAGAATGCCTCCCTCCACGTATCCCTCCCTAAACCCCCTCTCCTCACCCTACATAAAACAGTATAGCCATAACTCCTTCTCGATTTACCTCCCACCCATCCTCTCTCCGAAATAAAAAAAAACCTTTAAACACAAACTAATCGGACAATTCCTGGAATCCCTCTTTGCCGACCTTTACCCCTCCTCCGCCTTAGGCCAAATAAAAATGGACCTCATATTCCACACAACCAGACCCACCTATTGGATATCAGTTGTGAGTGATAGATGCCAAATTACCAAAACGACAAAGACGACCCAAAGCTGCAAACTCTCCTTTTACGCCCCCTGCCACTCTGTGGGATAACTTCGGTGACCATCTACTCAAACGGCACAGTCCTGATCCAAGCCAACAATGCCAACCTGGAAGCTTTTGACTTCCTCTTCCTCTCTCTACTAACAATCAGCAACCCCACTCTTCCCTCCCCTCCCTCTGATCACCCACCCCCTGGAAAGCCAATCCCCCGTAAGGAGCTCTCACCACACTCTACCTCCTGTTACCCCATCCCCCGTAGCGCTTCCTCTGACCATTGGAAACCCCCCTCTCTCCAATGACGCGGCCCCCCCGCTTTACCTCTTCCCCCTGGTCAACCACCGGCACAGAACCCCCAACATCCTATGCTGGGCATCCACAACCCACTCCACAAGCCTCCCCCCGTCACCCTCCCCCTAACAAGATAAATAGCCCATCTCTGCCCGATCCCTCGCATCCCTTGTCACTCTCCTTAACCCAACCGGTCACTTCCACTAACAATATAAGTCATCCAAACTCTGCCAGCGCTCCCCCTCGCCGAAGAGATCACCCCCAGCGGCATCCCACCCCTGTCAAGAAGAGAGAGATTGCTGCTTTGCCAGCATTGAATGCCTACTCTCCTCCTTACTACAGGGCATGAGTCTCATCCTAACTAACATCTCGTCACTCCCCCTCAACACCACCTCCAGCCCAGCCCCTCCGCCCCCCCCCCCTCCCAACCCCCTTTGGCCTCCGAACCCCCTGCCCCCTAAGCAGTCAGTCCACCCTCCCTATCCCCAGGCCCCGAGACCAAGGAGGGCTATGGAAGACATGTCCCCGGAGGAAGCAATTGAGCTGGCCTCCTCCGATTTCTCCCCTCCAGCCCCCGACCTGCACTCCGCAATCCAGGTAATCACCGGGACCAGAACTGAGCCTTCTGTCCAGAAACCCCTCAGACCCCCCTCCTCCCTCATCACCATTCCAACTGAACCAATGAAAGAGACCCACTGCACTAACTGCATGCTCATAAATTGCAAGTCTGCCTCGAAACACGCTACAGAACTAGCCGTATCCATTTTCACCCATGAAATTGACATTGCCTTCATCACCGAGACCTGGCTCAATGATTCCTTCCCTCCGATCCTGGATATGCAAGTCCCCCTGGGTTTCTCTATCATCAAGAAAGATAGACTAGACCAAAAAGGCGTAGGCGTGGCAATCATCCACAACAATAACCTATCGGTGTCCGAAACAGATAACATCATATACAACTCATTTGAATGCCTAACCGCCAACATCAAAACCACCAACAATAACCTAGTGCATTGCCACCTCCTATACCATCCCCCAGGCAACTCAGCCATGTTCACTGAACACCTATCAGACCTAATCGCACATTGCTCGCTCCGAGATTCGAACAACGTCATTCTAGTTGACCTTAATCTACACTGGAATTATAAGTACAGTGCTCCTGTACAAAGCCTAAATGACCTTCTCCTTACCAACAACCTCACCCAGCACTGTTCTCAAGAAACCCACAACAAAGGAGCTGTCCTGGATGCCATCATCGCCAATCATGATGCCATCACCATAGATCACATCCTGCCCGTCGACTGGTCAGACCATCACCTTATCCTATTCCACCTCCCTCATCAGACCTTGCCTCTGCCCTCCATCTCAATCCCCCCCCCCATGGTCGAGAAACTTATCGCAGATCAACACAGATGAGTTAGAAGAGAAAATATCCTCCCGCCTGCCCATCTCCCCGGAAGGCCTCTCCACTGAAGAACTCACAACCCACGTCAACGTTACCATGTCCTCCATCCTTGACGAACTAGCCCCCTTGAAACTGAAAAAACCCAGGAACATTCCCTCCAGATCCTGGTTCAACAAGGACATTAATGAGGAAAGAAGGCAACTCAGAGCCTCTGAACGTCTCTGGAGAAAGGACCCCTCCTCCAGCCGTTACGAGGAATTCAGAGCAGCAAGAAAAAGGTACAAACATCATATCAATAACGAAAAATCCAACTTTTTCTGCCCCACGCTGGATCACGCCAAAAACAGACCAAGAGAACTCTTTAAAATCAATAAAAAGCAAACGTCCAAGCCAACAATATCCATCATCCAGCCCTCAAAAACCTTATGCAACAACTTTCTCTGGACCTTAACCTTCTTCCCCCTGACAAAGACTGCTCTCCAACAAGCGAAATCACTACAAAAAAACGACCAGCAACAACCTGGTCCTCCTTTGACCCATCTCAGATTCGGAGATCCTCAAAGTTATCTCCTCCTCCAAGCCATCGTCTCACAACCTCGACCCCATTCACGCTCAAATGGTCAAGGAGCTGAAACTCTCCCTGGCTCCACTTTGGTGCAAAATCATAAACAGTTCCCTAAAAACTGGCACCATTCAAGACTGCCTTAAAGTCGGCCAAGTCACTCCTCTTCTGAAAAAAACAGGTTTAGACGCAACCTACCTGAATAATTTCAGACCTATCTCCAATATCCCTTTCCTTGCCAAAGTCCTTGAAAAATGTGTCCTTCGTCAACTGAACAAACACAGTGACATAAATTTGCTTGACCACCACCAATCTGGCTTCAGAAAAGGATACAGCACCGAAACTGCAATCCTTAACATCATAGACGACATCTTCAACTCCCTCGACGCTGGCCACTGCTGTCTCCTCATCCTCCTAGACTTGTAAGCTGCTTTTGACACTGTAGACCACAGTCTTCTCATCAAAGCTCTCAAAGAACGGGCAGGTGCAGACGAAGTGGTCCTCCAGTGGTTCTCCTTCTTCCAAAACCACTCACAAAGAGTAAAAATCAAATCCTTTGCCTCCAAACTCGTTCCCGTAAAAAGGCGTCCCTCAAGTCTCCATTCTCTCCCCTCAACTGTTCAACATATATATGGAACCTCTCCCCTCCATTCTGAAAAAAACGAATATCCCCTTTCATCTTTATGCAGATGATACACAGATCTACTTGGAAACCTCCTCCTTTAACAACATTGAAAGATTCAACAATACCCTCAATGAAGTCCAAGAATGGCTATCAACGAACCAACCTCAAACTCAATCAGGGAAAAACCGAGATCCTCATCATCTCCAACAAGGAAGAAAACCCGCAAATCGTTGAATGCCTGAAAGCTATTGATGCCCTCAACGGAAATCTCACCCTGGCAACCTCGGTCAAATCAATGTGAATCACCCTTGACCACAAACTATCCATGTCCACTACCATCAAGAACTCCGCCAAGAGCGCCTTCCTCAATCTGAAGCTCTTCAACAAAATCAAACCCCACATTTCTTCCACCGACCTCAAGCAAGCCACCCAATCCCTGGTGTTGTCCAGACTGGACTATGGGAACGCAGTTCTCTTCGGTACAGCTCGCTCTCACCTAGCCCCACTCAAAACTACCTTCAATGCTGCAGCCAGAATGGTCACCGGAATCAGGAAATTTGACCACATTTCTCCTGCACTCAGATCTAAATGGGCTCCCAGTCGAAATGCGGGCCAGTTTCAGAACTGCCTGCCTCGCACACAAGGCCCTGCACACAGGGAAACCGGAATACATAGTCTCCAAACTCAAGAAAGCCGGACCAGCAAGAAGCCTGAGGAGTTCCAACTCCCTCCTACTCATTCCCCTAAAAACGCGTAAACAAAAGACTGCTGCCCGCTCTTTTGCAGGAAACGCCATCCCAGTCAACATCAGAACCACCCCCTTCTTTCCAAAATTCAAAAGCCTCCTAAAAACCCTCTACCTCAACCGCCCCTTCCTGAACGCAATTACGTGACGCTCTCACCTCCACCAGGCTGTCACCTGTCAGCGCGCCCCCAACGGGCAGCCTTCAATCATCGCACAACCACTACCTACCTCTCATACTATCTCCGAACTCCCAGCTCCTGGGTCGGCACCACAAAGAGAACATTTCCAGCACCAGTCTTGTCTTTCCTAGGATTTGAGACTACCTCCTGACTACCTCCTGACCCCTCTTCCTCAATGCCTCGCCTCGGCCCCCTCGACCTCTTTACCTCAAGGGCTCACCACTGACACTCAGCAAAACTGTAAAGCTTCCCTTTGAACTTTTTCTGTATTTTTCCTACCATGCCTTTGTTCTGTATTTTGTCTCCTCTTCATCATGTTGTAAAGCGCTCCGATACCCTCGGGTCTGGCTAATGCTATAGAAGACTTCCAAATAAAATAAATTAATTAACGGCGCAGTGTCAAGGGTCTTCCCTTTACGGAGGGGCACCAGACAGGGGTGCCCTCTGTCCCCTCCTCCTGTTTGCACTGGCCTTAGAGCAGTTGGCTCATTGGAGTAGGAGGGACAGGTCGTTCTGGGGCTTGGCGCTAAACGATGAATGGGAGGAGCGTATCTCCTTATAGGCTGATGACATTGTGTTATATATGGCCAGACCGTACCATTCGATAGCACAGGCTCTACACCTTTTTCACTTGTTCGGTAGCTACTCAGGCTGTACCATTAATTGGACGAAGTCTGTGTTTTTTTCCGATCTCCGGTCCTCCCCCGCGGATTACGACCAGGTGTCCCGCTTCTATGGCCTTAAATGGATTTAAATATCTGGCTGTATACATCACGAGAGATAGGGTGGAATTCTTTGCCAGGAACCTGGAACCCCAATTGGCGCGCCTTAAGACCGATGTGAGCCATTGGAGATCGCTTCCTCTCTCCCTTATGGGCCGAGCAGCAATCTTTAAGATGCTTGCATTACCGCGTTTGCTCTACATTCTGCAAAATCCGCCATATCCGATCCCATATGGGGTATTCACACGAATAACACATGCTCAGCGGACTGTGCTCTGTGATGGGGCAACTCCAGGATAGCACTGCACAAGCTGACGAGAGGGGTGTACGACGGGGTGCTGGCCCTCCCGGACGTCAATTTGTATTATTGGGCTTCACAGCTGCAGGAGGTGAATGATTGGGTGCACGCAGATCAGTCGGAACCGGCCTATAGAGTGGACCGGTTGATTATGCCTGCTGAAAGTTGCGAGCCGCTGTTCTCTGTCTGCCTCACACAGGAGTGGTGGTCCAATGTTGGAGGGAGGTAAATAGTTTTTTGGGGTGGTCGGGCTCCCTGACTGGTAGAACCCCCCTTGTGGCATGGAGACCATTATTATTATTATTATTATTATTATTATGGAATTTGATAGAGCGCACGGCTACCCCCCACCGGGGGTGTCCCGGCGCTAAGGACAGGGACATCAGTGATTAGGCAACTAGCAGCGTGAGAACAGGTATGTTTTTAACTTGGATCCGACCATCTACCAGAAGTGACTCGTTTGACTGAGTTCCGGGGCTGGAACTTATAGGTATTGAATATTTGGGAGATGTCTGTAGGGGAGATACCCTTCGATCCTTCGCCTACCTTAAAAAAGAATATGACCCTCATGACTATCGACACTACCACTACATACGCCTCTCCCATGCCCTGCATGCTCACATAAAAAGTGGCATGTCCATCTCGGAGTATTCCCCTATGGAGGATAGGCTGCTCCTGGACCCGATATCAGAGAAACCCACTTCTACAATATACCGCAAACTCAAACAATATGCTGGACCCACTGACGTCACTGCAGGCTAGGTGGGTGGGGGACATTGGCGAATTGCAAGACAATGACTGGCAGGATGCCCTACAAAGCTCACGAGAGATAGCAATCCGCTGTAGGTTCAGCTAAGTTCAGCTCAAAATCCTGCATCGCGTATACTACCCCCTCCCCCACCTATATGCCTGGGGACGAAGTCGGTCAGCCCTTTGTGCACGGGGATGCCGAGAGGAGGGTACCTTCTACCACACACTATGGGAATGCCCGGAGATAGTGCCTTTTTGGTCTAAAGTAGTGGACTCTGTCAGCCGCGGCGGGCTCACTGGTTCCACTGGAGCACAGGTGGTTACTCCTAATGTTCAGGCATGATTCGGACTGGACCAGACATAAGGAGATTTGGCTGGCATTGACGGCAGGGGTGGCCAAAAGGAACATAGCGAGTGGCTGGGGTTCGCGGACACCGCCACGGTGGGACCAGTGGGTGCGTGTCTTGGATTGGTGTCAAAGGGCTGAGGAAACTGTCTATAAAAGCAGGGGATGCACTATAAAATGGTGGAAAATATGGGGGCCCTGGCGAAAGTACAGAGACACGAGGGGAGGGTCAGGATTGTGATGTCAACCGTTGTTTACTCCACCTGTGCCTTCGAAGATCCTATGCTGTATTGTAGACTGCAATTCTGCCACATTCATTATGATAATTGTCCTGCAATGTACGATAATATGAGCAATGTTAAAAACATTGCTTATATTATCATACATTGCAATGTTAATAAAAAGACTTTAAAAAAAATACATATTGCCTACAAATACACCTTTGTTCGTAGTTGTTGGAAATGACCCTTTTGCAGGGTTACCCCAAACGTTTAGCCTTCCTCCTCTTTTTCTGACCTCGTTCTTTTGGGCTTTAGGAATGTGGGCACTGTACCACTGCTAACCAGTGCTAAAGTGCATGTGCTCTTTACTTGAAAGACTATCACATTGGCCTATTCACAATTGGCATATTTGATTTACTCATAAGTCCCTAGTAAAGTGCACTATATGTGCCTAGGGCCTGTAAATCAAATGCTACTAGTGAGCCTGCTGCACTGATTGAGCCACCCATTTGAGTAGCCCTTTAAACACGTCTTAGGCCTGCCACTGCAGAGCCTGTATATGCACTTTTAAACTGCCATGTAAACATGCCAACTTAACCTCCCTGCCAGGTCCAAACCTTCTTTTTGTTTGCATATAGGTCACCCCTAAGGTAGGACCCGGATAGCCCATGGGTAGGGTAAAATGTATTTAAAAAGTAGTACTTGCCCTGTCGGGCACTCCGGGACATTTGCAATACAAACGGACCTTATCAATGCTTAACAAAGCTGCTGGGGGGGCTGGTGGGGGACATGGGAGGTCCTTATATGGTTGCAGCATTATAAGATGCTTGTACGTTGTATTTTTCCTTGTCTGAAACTTAATAAAACAAAGTTAACAAAAAAAAAAGTAGGACATGCACTTTTAGTTTTTTATGTCCTGGTTGTGAAATAATCTTGAATTTGTTTTTCAGTACTGCAAGTCCGATCTCTCCTATAGGATTACATTGGGAGTGCCTTGTTACAGTTTTAAGTGTAATTTCCACTTGGGGGAAAAAGCGACATTTAAAGTTTGGTGTCTCTGGACTCAGAATTGAAAATAACTCGGAGTAAAATAGAATTTTGAGTTGCAAGTCTGAAAATGGCAACTTTTAGGAAGTTGACTTTTTCATACTTTAACCATTCTGTGCCTTTTGCCTGTGTCTGAATACATGCATGGGGTGGGTGACAACTGGGCTTTTTGCATTCCATCCTGGCAGCCATTCACAAACAAAGGGTGGATGAGTTGCCATCTGCATGTTGAGGGTTCATTATGAGTAGGATGGAAAGGAGGAGCTGATACCTTACACCTGAAAGGGCTGTGTCCTGTCCCCACACAAAGGATTGCATACCCTCCTGGAGTGAGTTTGGAGCCAGGGCAGGAAAGACAGGGGCTTGTGCACTTCAAAGCATCTCTTTGTAGCCTCCCTACTTCAAAAGGCCCAACTTGTTCTAAGTAATGGACCTCTGACACCACCAAATCAGAACGTTACTGGAACTGAGGAAATTCTACCAGGAAGAAGGACTGCTGTGCTGCCTGAAAGGACTTCCACTTTGCTTAACTACTTGGCTGTGCTGCCATGCTGCTTTTTGCCTGGGAGTGAAGATAGGACCTGTATATATACATCCCAGAACCTAAGTTTCTCCAAGGGTTTGTTGGCATGCTGCTGAAGTCTCAGGATATCAAAGGCTTCACCTCCATCTTGAGGAACAGCACCAGAATCTGAGCATTAACACTGTTGCACAGATTGGAACCAACGCATCACTGGCTGTGAGATTAGGATAATGGTATCACCAATGTTGCAGGGGCCGGACCGGTGCATCACACACCGAACCGCTGTATCACTTCTGGAACCACAACTTCGGAATCAACGTATCGTCCCCACTGCGTGGAGAAGATCGATATATCCCCCCTCTGGAGTGCATTACCCAGGAGCTTTACATTCTGAACTGACACTTTGCTTAATGGAACCAATGCATCGCCCCAGGTGCTTGGAGATATCCTGCACCCCAACTGCGTGGGGATCATCAACGCATTTCATGCGGCGACAAGGATTAAAGTACTTTTTCTCAGCAAGCCCTGGGTGAGTCTTTTTTTTTTTAAACATCTTTTTTGGAAAAAACAAAGAAAAACAATAACAGGTGACTTATATCGCGGAATGAAAGGATAAGCAATATACATACAGGGCATAATGGATGGAGAACTATCAATAAAGCCTACTCACAAGCAACATCGGGTAAGCGGGCGCACGACATTCAGGATAATCAAATGCCAACCACCAACCCCACCTCCCCTGGAAACAGGATAAACATTGAGCAGCAGTCCAGAATAGAAGGGGCGGGGGGGGTCAGCAGTAAAAGGTTACGAGACTACAGCCGCATCCCGAATACAATAACGGATGACGCAACAGTTGGCTAATTAATGCCAATAATACCCCCACCAGAGCCCATCCACCCAAAACACAAATTTGCGCCTCGATGAGACCACCGATATCAGAATTCGAAAGGATTTCAAACATAAAAACTACAAACACTAACAAGACGAACACCCCTCCCCCCACCCTGCACCCCTGCATATGGCTTGCGCCTGTCCCCAACTAGCAGTGTGCCTGTCTCCCCATCTAACTAGGTACTAAAAGTAGAAAAAGTGGAGGAGGACACCTCAGTACGGGCCCCCGGTCCCCCCTCCCCCTCGCCAGAACCAAGAATCCCCAGGATAAAACCCACAACTATTAGAGCGATATAGAACGAAACAGGGGAAACAGTAAACACCATCCGGCCTCCCGTAAATACAATGGTAGCAAATCCCACTTCAGCAAGTCCACGGTGCCAAGCCCCAACAATCAGTATCATCCTTGACCCTTCCGGTCAATCGTGCCAGCCCCTTCCGGACAGACTGTCGCCTCCGCAGGATAGTCAAAATGCCGAAACAGTTCAGAAAAGTTCCTTCCCGAGGCGAGGCAAAGTTTTAAAATCACTGGGAACTCCATCGACACCGACGATGTCCCTCACCGCCATGAGCTCCCAACTTCGTTGTCTCTGCGAACGTAATGAAGGTGTCGGAGAGGGGAAAAACGCTGTTTCATCCCGTAGACAGTTCCCACCAAGATTATCCAGAAAGGAAGCACCAATTAATCCACACACAGTAGGCAGTGATGGTGGGCTTGACCAACCGTACAGAGCACAGAGTTCACGGTCGTCGGCCATCACACTGACATGAAGCTCCGACACCCCTCGTGGCACAGGGCCCACTGCCGTTACAAGGACCTCCGTGGGTTGTATAGGCTAATCAGGATATTGCACCGGATCATGGTCTGGTCCCTCATGCCCATGTCCGTATGTGACTGCTATCATTTTCTGGACAATGGACTCAACATGGGAATGTAGTGCCCCGATAGCTACCAGTACAGTCTGCATCGACGGTTCAGACTCGGTCCGTCCCACCACATTTCGTTCCGAGTCAACCATAATCGCGTCCCCCAGGGGCACCAGACTTCCCCCGGAGGAACCAGCAAAATTGGGCCGGACTGTCACGGAGGGAGACTCGGGGCGTACCAAGGCCACAATCCACGCTCCGCTACCGGGACCTCCACCCACAGCCACAATCGTGCCTCGTCAACCCTCCGTCGATTTTTAGGCCAGAGCAACAACCGCCGTCAAAATCGGGCTTAGAAAGTTCTCCACATCCAAGAACCGGACCCTATCAATCACCCACGGCCGATGTTAATCAACTGGAACCCGGCTGGGCCAGTACTAGAGACCCCGGCTCACAAGCTGGTGTAGGCCCCAAACTGAAAGTCGACATAACTCCGTCCACCAAGCTGGTAAAAGTCCTGGGATCAGTCCAAAGTACAGCACAGCAGTTCACACGCCCGGAGGCAGGGTGTAAATTCAGGATTAGTAGCAGGATCATCTGGCAGGGGACGGAGGTCGGCGGAGCCGGGAGCCTAAGCGGCAATCTTGGTTGCTAGCGTAGCTCCTCCGTCGCCCTCGGTGAGTCTTGTAGCCGGCCTGCACTCCATCACAGGTGGCTTGAATTCTTGACTTTGTACCAGTCCAGTGCAACCAATTAACATTTTGAGCGTTTTTTGCGTGTAAGCACTATTTTTGCATTTCATCTTTAAAAATTCATATCTCTACCTCTACTGATTAGATATTTGTCGTTTTAGTCTTATTTTATTTGTAAAATTATTCTTTATTTTTCTAAAGTGGTGTGGAGTCCTTATGTTGTGTTTTTGCAGTGTTACTTTATGTTGTGTGCGCAAATGCTTTACACATTGCCTCTTTGGCAATGCTTTACACATTGCCATGACTCCTCAGTGCCAAGCTACCAGAGGGTGAGCACAGGTTAATTTAGAGTGTGTTAGGACTTACCCGGGATAAGATTGTGGTTCCTGCTTGGACTGGGTGCATACCTCAGCCAACCAGAAACCCAATTTCTACCAATTGTCCTTATGAGTTACATAAATCACAACTTCCCTTTTCAATAATCAAATTAAAATAAATGTAAATTGTTGTTTCACTTAGTTGAATAGAATTAATCTAAGTAACTACTGTTGATTAAAGATCTTTATCAACTGCACCTATTAAAGAGGCTTTAACAAAATAGGAAAACCCGATATTATAGCCAGATATCTTTGGTATCAAATGCAATTCTTTTTTCATTATAGTCCATTGACCTTGCCATAATTATATATCAAAATTAAATTCTGTATTTAAACATCACTTAAGAAAAGAAAGCAATGTACATGTGCCCTAGCAAGACGAATGCCTAAATGTCCATTTATACGAGCTCCCACCACCCTGTGACAATCCCCCAAAATCTTGTGACGCTGGAATGTGGCAAAGCCGATAGACTTGAACCGATGGGTCGCAGGGGTGGTAAGAGACCCCAAGGCGACAGAGAAGGGGAGAGCGGAGGGTGAGAAGAAACCTGAATGGATCCCAAACCATACAATCCAGGTAAAGGGTTGGAAGGGACTTATGACAAATGAGCATACCGCCAAATCACGTGAACGGGCAGAGAAGAGCAATGAAAACAGAATGAACACTGTGTGTCTGAGTGAAGTGAAAAAGTCACCCTGTAGAAAGGCAAGCCACCCGGAGGGAGGCGAGCATAGAAATCCCACCTGAAATGGTCCTCGCAGAACGGGGAGGGCGGGCGTTAATTAATCTGCGGCTAGACTGTGTCTCTACCAGATACATCGTTACCGAAGATAAGTAACTCGTCTATCTGATAGAGACATCTAGCCGCAGATTCCTTAACTTAGAATAGATACCAAAGCCATACCCATGGTATAGGTTGGTCTGCGACTAAACCCCGTGAAGTTTCAGAGGGAACGTAGCAGTCAACAAGGTGACGAAACACAGTGGGGGCTGCAAGCCAGCGCAGCCACACCAGACCATGAAGCTCATAAAGAGCGGAAAACATGGGGAGGCAAAGGCACCACAAGCCGTCCAAGTACAGCATGAAAACCCCCGTATGTATACCGGGTGTGAGAAAGAACACATACACTAGATATGTAGGTGTGAAAAGAAAAGTGCAGGACTTCGCAAGTAGTTGAACTGAACCTAGGGTCTGATAGATCCGTAGGATCCGGCGTGCCGACCGTAAGTAAGACCCAGAGAGATGGCAACTGGTATGATAGTTAGCGCATACCGGTGCAGTATGCACAACAGCGGAAAGAAGCACTGTTGAAACCTGCACCAGCAAAAATAGTTGCGACAGCAGTGGCAGGATGCCTACCCACTTCCAGAAAATGCCGGTGGTATTAGAAACAGAAGACGCCCCAGTACATAGTCGGTCTGTCACAGATACGTGAAAGGGCCGACGGCAACCAGCAGATGCGCCCATAACAGGACTTACATTAAGAATGATAGTCAAGCGAAAGACTGGAAGGTACATAAGCAGACCGTGTGGACATGAGAACCACACAAAGTATAGCAAAGATCCTCCTATAGGGTAGCGTGAACAGCCCAGATGCGAGAGACGCAACAGCAAGAAGGCAACCAGCAAAAAGGGGACCAAGCAAGCCAGACACCTATATAAGAACTTGTTGCACAAGCAGACCGGGTCAAAGACCATGGACACCACATCAAGAAACGTTGCCAGCAAGATTTTACTGTGTAACATCGAATAAGAAGAAAGACGCTCAAAAATGAAGCGTAACAACAACGGACTAGGGCATGCGAAAAGTAACAGACATATGGAAGCAGAACTCGACAGGACAATATCCAGGCCTATAAGCGACATCCGCCCCTCGCCCGGGAGGGACAACGGTCCCTCGCAAGACAGAGGAGGAGATGGAGCTAGGCACAATAGTGGAAACAGTCAGGACCAACCTAAAGGTCCCGGGACCCAAGAAGTGATTATCCTGAAGAGAACACTCCCCTTGAGAGGATTCTAGAATGAACTCAAAACAGAAGCGTGGAAAACACCTGTGCAGAAGTAGCAGGGAATGTGGAAAACTGCTTTTGGGAAAGTTGACCGAAAACGAGGCCATAAGAACATGTACAGCAAAGACAAACATGGTAAATCCGCTATCTTGAAAGTCAAGCTCAGTAATGACTGACCAAAGAAACAACAACGCAAACATACCAGGATATAACCAAGTTTGCGCCAATAGTAATAAGCGTGCCGCACAGCTGCTTTTGTCCCTGGTGCAAAGTGCGGACAGGGCGTCGGCCGTGAAAGAACCACGCCTGAAGTGAAGGGAACAAAGGCCGTCAAAAGAAGAGCAGCCATTTTAGACCAGAGGATCACTGCAATGCCCAAAAAACATAAGGACCTAGTCAAGGCAGGTGAGGGAGAGGCCGCACGGCAAGGAACCCATCACTAGGCCTAGAAGCAGTGCAGACAACTGAAACCAATTGCAACCAAAGTGCAATAGAGCGATGCGAACGGGAGGATCATAGCAGAAAAATAGGACAGCCTGATCCCCAGAAGGATGTTCATGAGGAAGACTCCATAGGAGGGTACCAAGGCTAAGGCAGTCACCCCATAGCCAGCAACTACCCCACATAGGGTAAGTCACAACCCCTGCGAGGCGGGGTCCTCTTGGATAAAACACAAATTCGGAGGAGTGGAAGGATGACTGAACCAGCAATCCGGTTGTACTGTAGGAATACTGTAATGGTGGAACAACCACTTACACTATCCAGGCACTATGCAAGAACCTGGCTCCGTGTTTTTTTTTTTTTTTAAATCAACCCAGCAAGGCAACATTGCCTATGCCAAAAGAAAAACATAGGGCAAGAAGTTGTACTGCAAGATTTACGGTAGCCCAGACAAGAGGCGGAAGACCGCCGAATCCGCATTGCGGTCAAAAAGGTCCTCGCCATTGAATAGCAGATCCCTATGAGCATCCAGAACATTGTCTCGGTAACGACTGTCGTGCAGCCATGCATGGCGATGCAAAGCCACAGACCATGCAAGAGCTCGTCCCACCTAATCAGTAGCGTCAAGGGAAGAGCGGAGGGAAAATTGCGCCATTCCCCTGCCATAATGCAGAAGGCGAAACAATTCTACCAGCAGGCCTTCTGGAAAAGAAGGAAGAAAGTTCTCAACCAAGTCCCAAAGGGTCGAGGATGCACGTGCGAAAACGCAAGCCGTATTCAATGCAGTGATGCCAGGACTGGCAGAGGCGAAAAGCTGGCGACCACATGTTTCCAACCACCTAGACTCCCTGGTGGGAGGTAACAGTGGCAAGGCAGAGGAAGACGGTTAGTCAAAATCCACCTGAACAACTAGGCCATGAGCTCTAGGGTGAAGGGATAGGCATAGCGGATTATCCGGGGCAGTATGGTGTCGACGAGCTATGGCCCGATCAACAGGGTCACCGGAGGAGCCGAAGGCTAATCCAAAGGCCTCACAACACAAGGTACCTGCACCATGGACCGAAATGACCCCAGATCTGGGGAGTCCAGAGGAGCGTCCACCTCTTGCATAAAAAGAGGCATAAACGTGGAGTCGGATCGATGTCCAAGGAGTCGGGTGGCACACCGACCTCATACAAAAGAGGAGGCGTGGACCTCGGCACTGGTGTCGACCTGCGTCGAGTCGAGGTCCTCTGGATGTCGACGACCTCCAAAGGGGACTCGGTCTGGGCACCGTCTGACGTCGCCCCCTACTGCGAAATGTGGGGAGGAAATAAGTCGATGGGGCGTCGAGCCCGGCGCCGCCTCTGACGTTAGTGCAGGAAGACGCTCAGGGCTATGTGGTGACTGAAGTGTTTGGGCTGGACGGGCGACTGGGAGGGCCATTTGGGCCGTGTCCCGTCGGCGTAGTATCAGCTCCGGAACCAGAGTCGATGTACACAACTGGCACCGAGGACGAATCCACAGATGAGGACCGGACAGGAGTGCCTTCCACCTATATGGGACCCGAAGGCGCACCAGGGAGAGGGGGTGTCCCAAAGTAAGAGTGGAGTGATTTTGAATAAGCCTCCATTTGGGCCAGCATCTCTCCAACTCTGGGGAACAGTGGGTCAGAGGAGACGACCTTCGGATGCCCGTGCCTGGCAAAGAGCGAGAGGAACGGGCGCCAGCGTCACACGTATGGGAGGAAGACCTCCACGACTTACGCTTGTGCTTACCCGCCTCCGAACAACATTTGCGGGATCGACCTCCGGAATGGGCTCGATCCCGAGAGGGAGAGCGTTGATCGGAAGGTGCAGGACCGGACAGCCGTGCGGCCAGCAATTTCATATGACGCTCCCTTAAGGACTTCAGTTTCATTCGCTGACAGGCGTCGCACTCTATGGAGTCGTGATGCACTCCTAGGCTAGAGCAAAAATTGGGGACCCCCTCTGAAGAACCAATGCGGTCAGGGAAAAGAGGAGAAAGAACATGCAATTGTATCAAAGTTTCCCTCATAAACCATAATACTTTTACCAAATTATAGTATTCACATCTTTAACAGGTACATTTCAAAAAGTACACCCCTGAACAAATCAGTTTATCTCAAAATATCTTTTTTATTGTATCTAAAGTTTATCATTATATTTCTAAAAAAATTTTTTTTATCTTTTTCTTTTTTTTTTAAACATAAGTTCATCAAACATTTAGATAAAGGACTCAATCCTACAATACATATAGTCATTAATACATATATTTCTTTTCAACCATGATCATTATAAAATATAGGCACCACATACAGAGAGTGTGCGGGTCCATTACAGCCATCTGATGTGCACAGGTCTCACACGCCTTAAAGCCCAAAGGCATTGCACACTGTTCCGGGACGCCGAAGGCGTCTTGAAGTCCCGAAAAACTAGTCAAGGAACCGCTCGTTTTCCAGGATCCGCATTGGGACGTGGAAAAGAAGAAAACTGATGTTATCATGCCGGGATTGGCATATGTGGCTCCATTGACGTCCCGTCCGTGGACTACGTCAGGGCGGACGTGTAACGCCGCCCCCGGCGAGCAGAGGTGCTGCTGCGGAAAGTTTTCCAGATCCAGTCGGACGCCTGGGGTATATTCTAAACTAAGAAATCTGCGGCTCGATGTCTCTATCAGATAAGCCAGACACAGCACCTTTCAGGAATGGTGAGGCCTATCCTGGAAGGGAAGGCACTGGTGCTGAACAGGCCCTGAGATGGCCCTGTTCAGCAGGTGCAACAGAGCTACTGAAGAATCTGTGGCCCTGGGGTATCTGCCTGGTACTGAAACAAATGGGATTATAGCTCAATGAAACCTGCATGTCAGTCCGGTGGCTGTGCGGCTGCAATCGCTCCTCCAACAGGCAGCTCAGAGAGTGGCTGTGCAGTGATTGGCAGCTGAAGCAGCGTGGCAGCCAGACCAGAGGCCCATAAAGGTACTGAGGCCTGGCACAAAAGAGAGACGCCTAAATGTAGTGGCTGGGGACTTGAAAGAATTGATTCCACCTCTTCGACCGCTCCTCACTACAGGAACAAAATACACCAGTGGCCAGAGCAATGTAGCCAAGATAAAACCCAAATAAATCACTTACATGAAAATATAAAGCTGCAGACTGCAATTGAAGTCCTGTGAAACTGCAATCCTCACTACCACAAAGTGAAACTGCATTGCTCAATCACTGGGAAAGGACATAGCACTAAATTGTTCCCAATTATAACCTTGTACACCATGCTGCTCCATGCTTCATTGATGGCACATTACAACCCCCAAAAGACCAACTCTTGCTCAGGAGATATCATGATGCCCATACAGGGTTCATGTACTACACTGGACGATAAAATAGATGCAGTAATTATAGAAGTCAACTTGTTTTGCATTGACATGAAGAAAATAGAATGACATGTTGTTGAAGGGGAAGGTTATGTGACTGCTCTCCTACCTGAAATGAAAAAACACACACTAAAAACCCAAGCATATAACGGAGAAGAGTAGAAGTCACAAAAGGCCAGTTTCTGCAAAATAATCTAATATTTCTTGACTTCACAGCATGAGTTAATGGACCATTTGTGGAACTCGTCTTAATGATAAACACACTTGGGTTGATGTGACTTTCAACATTCTTCACATTATAGGGAGCCCCTAAATTGCTAGTAGCACCTCAATTACCCCCATTAGCAAGGTGCCAAGAGCAGTAGTCACATGAATTTTTAATTGTATAATTCCTGAGATGTTATCCTTCAGCATGAGCAAAAAGTGGGAGCTCCTGTTTATCAGAACCATCCCATCTTTTATTTTTTCATCTTTTTATTATTTTCATCAACTGCAACAAACTTGCAAGGTTGAGCACAGACTTACAAAGCATAATTGTCTTGTATAGATGACCAGTTACGATCCCTTCGAGCCCGTTACCCAGGAGTAATCAGCAAGGGTATACATCTCAAGTAACCAATATATTCATCTGTAGAACTTCCCAGGTCCTCACATAATAGAGAGTAATGAGCGATCTTGACAGAATACTCCATGCAACAACCCGTCCACTTCCCGCCCTGAGACCCCTCCCATAACCCTCCCTCCTGCCGGCGTGAGCTAAGAAAGTGATCGGAGCCGTAACAAAGATCTATTTGTACCAAGGGATCGTTTGTTGGCACCATCAGGGCATCCACGTAGTTCAGAATGACAAATTACGGAATCGCGGAGTCATAACGTTGTTCCTATCCCAATCAGCTAGGTGAGTGGCCCACTAGTTCCCCTCCACAGTCATATCACTCATCTCTGAGTCAGTATCCTCATTCTCCTTCCTCAAGTCCACTACCAGTGCCTCCCATGCCCGAGCTGCCTCTAAAGCCCTATCGTTGTGAGACTTATGAGCCTGCTGCAAACTCACCGTGCCCTCACTGCTGGCCCACTTAAGCATCTCCGCCCTCCATCTGAGATAGCTAGGCCCTACCTTATCTTTCCAGTGGGACGTGATTTCACGTTTGGCGAGCAGCAGCCCCAAATCTAAGAACTTGTTTTTCACCTTTGTTTTGCTTGTGTGTGGAAACCAATGCAAGAGACAGCCCCCCTTTTCCAGGTCAATCTGCCTCTCCGTCGCCTTGCAGAGTGAAGTGAGGACCTCCTCCCAGTAGGTACCTATTTGTGGGCAATCCCAAAGCATGTGCACTAAATCTGCATTTCTCAATCTACATCTGGGGCATTGCGCAGAGTCCGTGTGAAAATACAGATTGATCTTTTTTGGTGTGAGGTATGCTCTGTGTAAAATAAAAAATTGAATTAACTGGAACCTCGCGTTCCTAGTACCTTTCCAAGCCCTCCTTAACAGATGTGACCAGGCTGAGTCCGGGGTCTCTCTGCCTATATCCGCCCCCCACTGCGCCTGCAGCCTCTGCAATGGGGTCGACCCTTCCCCGAGCATACGTCTATATAAACAAGTTACCGTCTTAAAGGTGCCTGCCGCCATCACTACATACTGACACGCTGCATTTACCGGAGGCTCCGACAGGCCTGCCCCCCAGTGTTTCTGATTGGCGGTAACTAGGGCTGCATGAATTAGGAAATGCCCCCTTGGGAGTCCAAAAGTCTTCTGCAATGCATTGTAAGGCAGCAGTGCGCCGTCAGCGAATAGGTCCCCAATCATCTGCAATCCAAGCATCTCCCAATCCGCCAGGGCTGACCAATCCCCTCCATGGGGGGATGGTGCAGTGAGCTATAAAACGGTGTTGGATCTAGCCCTGATCTCTTGACTGGGTGAGAGCTTTCTGCTTAATTCAGAGACTCTGTCCCTCACCACCCCTTGTTGTAAATATTTTTGTCCACCCTAAGCGTGGAAGGGTATTCTCAGATGTGAGACCCTTGCTCATTGCACCATCAGGATTCAAGCAAACCGGGCCGAAGACGGCTGTAATGCCAGAAACCGGTCCCCGGGAGCTTGTTTCCTTCCCAGTGTAAGAATTGGCTTTTGTAGTTTGGTTTGCCCTGTCCCCATCATGCACTGGGACAGGAACAGACTAATTTGCATACAGCCAGGTTCTGAAACTGGGATGGTGCAGTGAGCTATAAAACGGTGTTGGATCTAGCCCTGATCTCTTGACTGGGTGAGAGCTTTCTGCTTAATTCAGAGACTCTGTCTCTCACCACCCCTTGTTGTAAATACAATCCCCTCCATGTGGCAGAGCTTTGCACATACCTAACGGTATCTCTGAAGCGTAAGGTCTCTGCACCCCTATCCTGTTGTTATATCGCTTCCAACAGTGCCTTAACACATATTATTCAACCGACAGTCCATGGACTCTCAACCTTTGCTGTAGTACCACAAATGACAAGACATGCCGCTGCACATCTGGTTCAAATTCCTGCTGCGGACCATGAAATTCCTGCGCTACTGCTTCGGTGAAGCTCTGAAACTGCGCCCCTAGATAATACAGTTCGAAGTCAGGGACTGCGAGGCCCCCCTGCGCCCTAGGCCGTATTAGCATGTCCAATGCCACTCGGCGCCTTCTCGTCCCCCAGATAAAGCTACCCACCGCTGAGCAGAGTTGGCGAAACAATGCAACAGGTATTCGTATAGGCAGGGTGCGGAAAAAATACAGCAGTCGCTGGAGCGCCACCCTCTTCAATAGCGCCACCCGACCTGCCACCAAAAGTGGTAAAGTACTCCAGAAGTGTATGCTGCCCTTGAGCCCCCTGAGTGCCCTACCAATGTTAACCTCGAGTAGGTCGTCCTGAGTATGGTAGATATGCGTCCCCAGGTAGGGGAGGCACCGGGGTTCCCACGTCACATCAGGCAGGTTCAAAGACGGGTCGCGAGCCCTGGCTACTGGAAACATGCAAGTCTTTGCCCAATTGACTCGCATGCCCGAAACCTCTCCGAAGCGACCGAGCAGGTCCCGCGCTCCAACTAATTCCTCATTCGCGTCGTTCAAGAAGAGCACCAGGTCGTCCGCATACAATGAAATATAATTCGTCCGCCCACGAAGCTGTATGCCCCGGTATGCACTCCCCATTCTAGCACGCGCCGCTAGCAGCTCTATAGCCAGAGCAAATAACAACGGAGAGAGTGGGCAGCCCTGCCTGGTGCCTTGTCCCACTGGGCACAAAGCGGAAATGACCCTACCTACCTTTATCCTAGCGCTCGCAGCGGAGTACAATATTTCTGTCCAGCGGATATACCCTTCTCCAAGACCAAACGCCCTCATAGTCGAAAACAATTAGGGCAATTCTAAGCTGTCAAACTCTTTTGCAATGTCCACAGAGAGGACCACTGCCTGGTCAGTGTCGCCACGCTCACCCCCCAGCACTCGTATAAGCCTGCGAATACTGCCAGCAGTGTTACCAACTGCGTCATAAAAGGAAGGAGCCGAGTAGCCAGCACCGGACTTAGGATCTTGTAATCCGTAGTGAGCATTGACAAAGGACGATACGCCGCTGGATCCGTGGGATCCTTCCCAGGTTTGAGGAGGGGAACGATAATGGCCTCCCTAGTGGACGCCGGCAACACCCCCAGCAACTTGGCCTCGCCATAATTCGAAAGCAGTCTAGGAGCCAGCTCATCAAATCTGAAAGAAACACGTTAGTATTAGATTCCTTACCTTAGAATATCCCCAGGCGTCAGTCTGGATCCGGAAACTTTTGCGTAGCCGTACCCCTGCGCGTCGGTAGGCGTCGTCTGCAAGCGTCCCCTGAGGCTCCGCGTCCGTCGTCGGCGTTGTGCGCCGTGATGACGTCGCTGGAGTATATAGACGCCGCCTCCGCGCGCTGACGTCAGTTCTTCTTTTTTCCGCGCCAGTAAGCGCAGATCCGAAGAGCAGTACTCCGGTCTTTTGACCAAGTTTTGTTAACTCCCTATATCTTTTTGGTGCCTGGTAGGATGCCCGGTTTCAAGAATTGTGACGGTTGTGACCGCACGATGTCGGTCACGGACCATCACCGACTCTGCCTCCGGTGCCTGGGCCCCGACCACGACGTGGACGCCTGCGTCGATTGCCGGGCTCTGACTAATAAGGCTAGACGGGAGCGGTCCCGCAAGCTACTCGAGCTCCGGGTGTCGGCCCCGCGTCAAGAGCGGTCCCGGTCCGGCCGGAGGTCCAGGGAGCGTTCGAGGGAGCAGTCGCGGAGCCGTGCCGAGCGCTCCGGAAGTCGTCACCATTCGTCGGGTTCCTCAGGTAAGAAACACAAGAAGTCGGGGCGTCATCGTACCCCCGACTCCCCCGCGAAGCGGCCGGGGGTTCGGGTGACCCCACCCCCGCGGCTCCGCGAGAGTCGCCGGCGCGGCCTGCTCATTACCCTCCGGCCCCTGGGCTAGGTGCGACGCCTGAGGAGATTGAGGCGTTCCTCATGGCCATGAGGGCGCTCAATTCTCCGACGGGGCCTACGGCGCCTTCGGGCCCAGTGCTACCGTCCGGGGGCCCTAGCGGTTCGGGTGTCCCTGCCTCGACGCCATCGGGTGCTCCGGCCCCGGTGCCGCCGACGGCTCCGACCCCGGCGCCGCAGGGGCCCTCGGGGTCGACGCCGGCTGGTTTACCGGCCTCTCCGGCGCCGATTCTATCGGGGTTACCCCCGACGCCGTCCCCGCGCGGCGCCGTTTCTCCTGTGCCGGCTCCGGGCGGCGTCGTCCCCATACCCTCCCCGAATCCGGACGCGGAGTCGGACCAGCGTCGCTCGACGCCGGGCTCGACGCCGATGGGGCCTGTGAACCCCGAGGAGCCGCTCTACATTGTTGACTCCGAATATGGAGATGATGTAGAGTACGGAGAGGGTTGGGAGGGGTCTGAGGACCCTCTGTCCCGTGAGTGTCAGTACGACGTGGACTGGTCAGGTGACTTGGGTGATGCCAGTGGTCTGGACGACTCTCCTAACCCTGGCTTTGTCTCGCCTCCTACCCTGGCATCGGAGGACGGGGCTGCTTATTCAGTGGTGTTGATGAGGGCTGCCAAGGCCTTACACCTTGAGCTCCCCGTCGCGGCCGTGAGGCCTAACATCCTCACTGAGGTCTTCAAACCGCAGTCATGCCCACAGGAGCCACTGCTGCCGTTTAACGAATACTTGTCGGACGTTCTTTTGGGCACGTGGTCCAGGCCCTCTTCAGGTTCGCCTGTTGATAGGAACATGGCCAGACGCCACCGTCCGTGTCCGGACGACCCCAAGTTCCTGTCCACCCATCCCACCCCTGAGAGTCTGGTGATCCAGGCCTCGACTTCCCAGACCGCATTCCCGTCGGCCCCGCCCGACTGGGAATCTAAGAGGTATGACCAGTATGGCAAGAAGGTCTTCTCGTCCCTGAGTTTGGGACTGCGGTCTTGCAACACCGAGATCCGCCAACTTTTCGGCTGATGTCCAGAATGCCTTGATGGACATGCCGTTTGATGGCTGTCGCCTGTTTGGTGACAAGGCGGACCACGCGCTGGAGCGCTTCAAGGACTCCAGGGTCACGGCCAAGTCCTTGGGTCTCTCGACCCAGCGCCAGCAAACAGGTTCGTTTCGCTCCTTTCGTGGCCAAGGAAGGGGCATCCCCACACGTGCTGCCAGCCACGCGCCGCAACAATCCTATCAACGCGGTGGCGGCCGTGGAATCTGCCGTGGAGGCGGTCGGGGTCAACGGCGAGGACAGGCCACACCTCCCCCCGCAGCATCAGCCTCCAAATCCTCCTAGTCCGTGCTTTCAGGCCCATGCGACGCCAGTGGGTGGCAGGGTTCGCCATCACCACGCCCGCTGGCGCGCAATCACATCGGACAGGTGGGTGCTGCAGCTCGTCCGAAGGGGCTACTCCCTCCCCTTCGAGACCAATCCTCCAGCCATGCCACCGCAGAACCACCGTGTGTCGGGGGACCACTTGACACTTCTGCAGGAGGAAGTTACGGCCCTCTTGGCCAAGGGGGCCATCGAGCGCGTTCCTGGGCCAGAAGTAGGGCGTGGTTGCTATTCCCACTACTTTCTGGTGCCCAAGAAGGACAAAGGGGGCCTACGTCCTATCTTGGATCTACGGAACGTCAACGGCTTCCTCCGGAAGGAGAAGTTCAAGATGTTGACAATAGCTCAGGTCTTGGCTGCTCTAGACCCACAAGACTGGATGGTAGCGTTGGACTTGCAGGATGCGTATTTTCACATCCCCGTCCTGCCGGCCCACCGGCGTTACCTGCGGTTCACGGTAGGCCAAGAGCACTTTCAGTTTATCGTGCTCCCCTTCGGCCTTACCAGCGCCCCACGGGTGTTCACAAAGGTGATGGCGGTGGTCGCAGCCCATCCGCGCAGGTTAGGGGTTTCAGTCTTCCCCTACCTAGACGACTGGTTGTTGAAGGCGGGCTCGCCCCAGACAGTCGTCCGCCACCTTCAGATGACGACAGACCTCTTGCACGACCTGGGGTTCTCCATCAATGTGCCGAAATCACACCTGTGTCCCTCTCAAAAGCTCCTATTCATCGTAGCGGTTCTGGACTCGGCGCAGTTTCGGGTTTATCCTCCGGAACGGCGGGTCCGGGATATACAGGCTTTGATTCCCATCTTTCAGCCGCTATCCCGGGTTTCGGTCAGGTTGACGCTGCGGCTGCTGGGGCTGATGGCTTCCTGCATCCTTCTGGTGCATCACGCCCGGTGGCGGATGCGGGCTCTGCAGTGGGACCTGAAGTTTCAGTGGGCCCAGCATCAGGGTAACTTGTCCGACCACGTCTTGATCTCGGAGGGCACTGCGAGACAACTGCAGTGGTGGCTTACGGACCGTGATTGGGTCAGAGGCAGATCCCTCTCCCTTCCCCAACCGGAGCACGTTGTCGTGACGGACGCATCCCTTCAGGGCTGGGGAGGCCACTTGGGAGAGGCGGAGATCAGAGGCATCTGGTCTCCGGCGGAGTCCCGGCTCCATATCAACCTGTTGGAGCTACGGGCGATTCGTCTAGCACCGAAGGCATTCCTCCCCTTTGTCAACGGGAGTGTAGTGCAGGTGTTCACGGACAACACCACCGCCATGTGGTACTGCAACAAACAGGGCGGGGTGGGGTCGTGGACCCTTTGCCAGGAGGCTCTGCGCCTTTGGCAATGGCTGGAACGTCAGGGCGTGACTCTGACGGTTCAACACCTGGCAGGTTCTCTGAACACCAGGGCGGACAAGCTCAGCCGTCGGTGCTCGATGGATCACAAATGGCGTGTGCACTCGGACGTGGTGCAAGGCCTCTTTCTGCTCTGGGGAGAGCCTTGGTTAGATCTATTCGCCACAGAAGAGAACGCGCAATGTCATCAGTTCTGCGCGTTGGAGTTTCCAAGACGGCACTCGCACGGCGACGCCTTTCGGCGCGAGTGGAGTTGCGGTCTGTTATACGCCTTTCCGCCTATACCACTTCTGCCCAGAGTGCTGAAGAAGATCAGGCGCGACCGGGCCCAAGTCATCCTTGTGGCTCCGGACTGGGCTCGAAGGTACTGGTATCCCGAGCTACTCAGCATGTCAGTCGGTCCCCCGATCCGCCTGCCCCTTCAGGAGGCCCCTTCTGTCACAGCAGCAGGGGACGGTCTTCCACCCGAACCTGTCCAGCCTCCACCTCCATGCGTGGAGATTGAGCTGCGGCAGTTGAGGCCATTTGACTTGCCTCCTGAAGTCTGTGATGTGATTCTGGCAGCCAGGCGTCCCTCCACAAAGTCGGTATACGCCTGTCGGTGGAACAGATTTGTGGCATGGTGCACAGCAAAGGCTGTGGATCCTCTTTCTGCCCCTCTTTCCGAGGTTCTTCTTTTTCTTCTCTCTCTTGCCCAGCAGGGCTCTGCTCTGGGCACTATCAAGGGCTACCTTTCGGCCCTTTCAGCCTTTCTAAGGCTTCCTGATCAGCCTTCTTTGTTCAAGTCCCCAATTGTAACGAGATTCTTGAAGGGCATCACACACATGTATCCACCTGTTCCGTTTGTGATGCCTCAGTGGGACTTGAACCTGGTTCTAACCTTTTTGATGTGTGCTCCCTTTGAGCCCCTTCATTCTTGTCCTCTCCGTCTCCCGACTTTAAAGACGGCTTTCCTGGTTGCCATCACCTCTGCCAGGAGAGTGAGTGAGCTCCAGGCTCTTTCTGTCAAACCTCCTTTCCTGTCCATTCATCCTGACAAGGTGGTTCTAAGGACTAGACCTTCTTTCCTGCCCAAAGTAGTTTCTGCTTTTCACATCGGGCAGTCCATCACCCTCCCCTCCTTCTTCCCGCCTCCGCATCCTTCAAAGGATGAAGAGCGGCTCCATCGTCTGGACCCAAAACGTGCGCTTTCATTTTATATGGATCGCACACGCCAGTTCCGGGTGGATGACCAACTGTTTGTTGGCTACGTGGGTGCGAAGAAGGGACGGGCGGTGCATAAACGGACCATCTCTCGGTGGGTCGTTCTGTGCATCAAAGCGTGCTACTCTTTGGCTCGAAAGGAGCCTCCTGTTGGGCTGCGGGCCCATTCCACTCGGGCCATGGCGGCTACTACTGCCCTGGGCCGGGGAGTCCCCTTGCAGGACATTTGCCAGGCGGCTACGTGGGCCTCGCTGCACACCTTTGCGAGGCAATACTGCCTGGACAGTCAAGTCCGGAGGGATGGCTTCTTTGGCCGTTCTGTCCTCCAGCGACGTCATCACGGCGCACGACGCCGACGGACGCGGAGCCGCAGGGGACGCCTGCAGACGACGCCTACCGACGCGCAGGGGTACTGCTAAGCAAAAGTTTCCGGATCCAGACTGATGCCTGGGGATATTCTAAGGTAAGGAATCTAATACTAACTAATGTTTCTTACAGATATATCGTTACCGAAGGTAAGTAACTTGTTCTGTAAGTAGAGTAAAATTCCACAGGCAGCCCGTCTCCTCCTGGGGTCTTATTCCGCGCCAGCTGTTTAATTGCACATCTGATCTCGGCGATTGAGATATCCCATCCCAGGGAGTCCGCCTGCTCCTCCTTTATCATAGGCAGCTCCAGACCCGCCAGTAATGCCTGAATGTCAGTCTCTGCGGCATGCAGGCGACTTGTATATAGGTCCGCATAGAAAGAGCGAAACCGGTCATTAATTTGATGCTTCGTATAAACTAGGTTCCCCAATGGGGACGCCAACCCAAGATAGAAAAGCATCTAGGTATGGGATTAGCCAGCCACGCCAACAACGTGCCAACCTTATCTCTCGGCGTGCGCACGGGTCAGGTACGCTCTGTGGTCAAAAGACCTTAAACGCTCCACTACTAACGCCACCGCTTCCTTCTTAGTCTGGACCATGTCTCATTCATCAGAGTTAACCGAAAAGGCACGTTTGGCCTCCCTGAGGGCGCTCTCCACAACCTCAACGTCCCGCAGTAACTGCTTTCGCACCCGACCCATTTGGCGATGCAGAACCCCTGGGTCACTACCTTAAAGGCATCCCACTCCAAAGCAGTTGTCCGAGCCGTGCCCTCGTTCTCTGCAAAGTATTGTGTAATACCCGTTCCCAGCTCCGCCCGGAAGGCAGAATCCTCTAGTAATTCCGGGCGCAGTCTCTAGGTTGGGATAGCCGGATGCAACTCAGTCCAGCAAAACCCCACCAACAGGGGGTTGTGGTCTGAGATCGTGCGGGATAAATATTTGCTGCTTGCTGCCATAGTAGCAAGACCAGGACTACACAAGATCGCATCAAGTCGTACATGAAGATCATGGAGCGCAGAGAAAAAGGAATAATCACGTTCAGCCAAATAATGTGCTCTCCAAATGTCCACTAACCCTCAATGATCTTGCCACTGGGCTCTAAATTTAGCTAATCTCTGGATTGGAGCACCAGGCAATGGCGACTCCATTGAAACTCCGAAGCAGATACGGCGATACTGCCCACACTCACTGAAGTAATGCGATCGTGCATTCTCCAACAGCTGGCACACAGCACCCAACAGGACTTTCTGCCATTAAGCAAACAGAATTGAATTGTTAAAAAGGTGTGATACATTATTATCAAGACAGCAATGCATTATTTGATTGTCCTGAAGATGATGCCCTAAATTTAATGTTGGCATCGAAACGTCGTCGACACCCAAACACCCTATGCACCAGACTCAAGCTATAACACATTGTGCAACGGTGTTAAATGATTAATTTTTGTCTGTCTATACTAAGTACAAGTGTGCAGACCCATTTTGGCTTGCCTTTTGGCCAATTCTGTGTTCATTGTTCTGTCTTGTGTTCTGTGGGTCACGGCTGTGCCCACTTGTCATTTGAATGTTGTATTTGATACTACTTTTGGAAAATACTATGAAAATAAATTCTTGTCCGGCTGGACAAAAGACATACATTCTATTCTAGTGTATGGTTATCTATCACACTGTATTCCCCCTGAATAGGGACCACTGTTCTCTATAACATGAAATAGCCCAAGGTCCCTGTCTAAAATTCCTTTGGGTTCCCTTGTTCTGTATAATAGTACCTCCCAACACTGACGGCAATTGATAAAATGCTTCAACAGACCACAGGGGTGGTTGCCAATGCAATTGAAAATACTGAAAGAAGATTATCCTTCCCACCCACAATAAGTTCTAGAGACCAAGGCTTAGATTGCTCGGCTATTGCCATGACCCCACGATCCTGGACTCTTACTTAACATCCACCTTTGCCGAGCTCCTTTGTGCACAGATCCCGACTGAGACCCCAGCTGCGGAACACTCCTCTCTGGCTTTAGTTGAGTCTTCCACCAACAATGATGACCAACCTTGCATCTTGCCTTCTTCTCCCCCTGTGGCAAAATCAAAACCTGGCAGGGTGGGCTCTAAGACAAAAAAGTATAGTCTCCCTAAAAATCCAGGCACAAAGATGCAGCCTAACCATAATTTGGTAACTCCATTTGACCATCCCCGGCACCTATCTACAGGGATACCTTGCTGGGTCACCAACATGGTGACGGATCTCCAGAATAGTTTAGAGCAAATAATTGCCTCCCACATTAAACCCCTGGTCTCAAAACTTGATAGATTATCTTCCATGTTAAATAATAAGACTATGGGGACAACTAAACTACATAATTCCCAAGGTAAATCGTTATCCACTGTTCCAGTCGGTGACTCTACAAAGGTACCCTGTTCCGAGGTAGCTAAATCCACTGTTTCAACAGTATCGAATAGAAAACCAGGTCCAGCAACTACTGCTGCTAAATCTTCAAACCCCTTACCCCCTCCTACACCTGCAGTAAAACCACCAGGTCCTACCATTCCTCCCGCTGTGGGTCAGGCTGCTAAATCTAGTCAACATCCTAAGGAGGGCAAAAATATTGCACCAAAAAAAGTAACACCTACACCAAGACCCCCCCCCCCCCCCCCCACTTAAAGTAACTCCTAAACAACTGCCGACAATAAATCTGCCTCCAGAAGCACAACTATATGTAGTGGCCCTAGTGGGAGTTCCACCCCTAGTGGGACCTACACAACGAATGCATACAGTGGCTGAGCCTAAATAGACCCCTACCTCCTAACATTTCAGGCAACATATTGGCAGTGAGAAGAGTAGACTGGATTGGAAGAGGCCCTAAAACAGTGGCAGGGGATGTTGTCACAATTAATTTTAGGGACTCCTCAGCCGTTGATCACATTTGTAGAACCCCATCCTACAGAGAGTCGCAAATATTCCCTATGCATTTGTCCTATTTCTATCGTATCCCAAGCTACAAACTGTCCCCACAAAAGGAGACCACAGTACCACAGAGATCCTGTCTCCCACCCAAACGGGGTTCACTTCTGACAGCCATTTGGGGAGGGTTTCCTTCCACACACCCCGCTCTACCCGATACAACCCAATTGGAATAGGTTTAGCGTCCTCGAGGAGGTGGACTGACTCATGCAGTCATGTACACCTCCAAGAGAACATAATGAGGGTAACCTAGAGGAAGGTGTTGTAACTCAGGAAAAGTCACTACTCCCTGCTAGTTCTGTGATCCTTTGCCCCCACATTTCAAAGAGGGAGGAGCCAAGGGTAGGACAGAGCCTGAACAATGTATTACTTAGTGAACGAGGGGGAGAAAAGGATAAAGTTAAGGCCATGGAAGGTAGTATAAAAATACTCTCATGGAATGTCGCAGGCCTAAAGAGTAAGCTACTTACACCAGACTGGTCCTCCTTTATGTCTACTTATGACATATGCTTGATGCAAGAAACCTGGTCCCTCGAGACAAGTGAAAGTCCCGGTTTTGCTACTTACGACATCCCTGCAGTCTCAGGCGGGAAAGGCCGCCCTTCGGGTGGTCTTGCCATATGGGTAGGCTTACACTTAGGCATGCAGGGTGTACAGGTAGACACTAACTCGCCTGATATCCAATGTGTTTTGCTAACATCTGTTGGCAGATCCACACTGGCTATTAATATCTACTCTAGGCCTACCGTGAACGGAAAAGAATCAAGTGCTATTCAAGCGCTCGACCATTTCCTTCAGTCACTTGACCCCGCAACCTCGATCATCCTTGGTGGCGATCTGAATTGCCAGTTCGAACCATTGGGTGGATCCGAATTGTGTGAGGAGGATGAGGTCGACTTGCTCTGGCAAATCCCAGCCCCAAGAATTGCCCCAGTTAAGGCCTGGACCCCCTTAGTACTACAAATTAAGGCCTTGACCCTTGCAATGTCTCTGCGGGCATGCAATGGAAGGGGCAATAACGAAAGTTCCGGCCTGCCCACATATAATAGGACAAATGGAACAACCACCATCGACTATCTTATGCTGGAAGCCAAAGATTGGGGCACGTTCAAAGATTTCGAGGTTGTCGCAAGGCACGACAGTGACCACAATGCGTTGGTCCTAACGCTTAAACCTGGTGCATTTGGATTGACTAACTCGGTCTCTAACTCCACTCTGTCAACACCACCATATATTATATCTAACAACAGGAGAAGAGTCAAATGGCCTTCCTGCCTAGACTCTCCTACCGTCTCGCAAAAATCTACCAGATAGCTGTTACATTAATAAGTGATATGGGTAATTCCATCTCCCATGGGCAGACTATAGAGACCCACAGAAAATTAGTTGAGAATCTAGGAGATGTATTCTATCCGGTTAGTGGGTCTAAGTTGCGCCGGAATAAAACACATCCCTGGCACAACCATGCATGTAAAAACTTAAAGAAAGACCTACTTAGGGCAATCAAATCTAAGGATATCTAAAAAATTAGAACAACTAGACTGCTGTACAAGAAGGTGCTCATCAGAGCAAAGAGTGAGTGGGAGGAATCTAGGTGGGAAGAGATGAGGCAGGCACTACTTCTAAAAGATTCTAAGACCTTTTGGCTAATTGTCACTTCCTCAGTGATAGGTGAGAATGACACTGGGGTCTCGAATATCGCCCCTATAGTGTGGGAGGCACACTTTAGGTCACTTTACACAAGCCCTGAGCTGGAGGATACTGGGTGCCAGCCCCAGGAGGAACTGCCAGAACTGGCTTCGGAGCCAAGGGATGGTGTGCCGCGGGACCTCCGGCACGAGAGTCGACTGCCGGGGGCCCCGCGGCCTGGGAGTTTGGCTCTACTCGCCCGTACGGCCCGGGACCTCACGCATGAGCGTCGATTGCTGGGGGCCCCGGGCGCTGGGTCTTTCCCTTGTCAAAATCTTAGCTCTGATCAGGCCTCCGAGATTTCGGTTGCCCCTAACCCCCTGCATGAGTGTCGACTGCCGAGGGCCTTGGGAGCCGGGATCTCGGTCTCCTGTACTGGCACAGCCCGGGACCCCCTGCACGAGTGTCGACTGCTGGAGGCCCCGGGATCAGGGATTTCTCCCTGTAGAAACCATAGCTCCAACCAAGCTTTCGAGCTTCCCATGGCCCCAGACCCTCTGCATGAGTGTAGACTGCCGGAGGTCTTGGGCCCTGGACTCGGACCCTGTCCAGCAATAGTGAGAAAGGATGCCCCTACTGGAAATCCCATTTATAGATCAGTCAATATCACACTTAGGAAAGTTGAACTGGCAATTGAGAAGTTGCTCCCGAATAAGGCCCCGGGTCTGGATAAGCTCCCTGGAGATATCTTCCGATCCCAGCCAAAGATCTGGGCCCCATATCTGATGGTTCTGTTCAACGCTGTCCTACGAGGCTCCCCAGTACCTGAGACCTGGTTGGGGGCTGAGATTGTTCCAATTTTTAAAAAGGGCTGTCTGCTCGCTCCATCAAATTATAGACCAATCAGTCTACTCGATACCTCCCAGAAGCTGATGGGCCGAATTCTGCTGGAGAGGTTATCGGGCTGGATGGAGGAAAACAAAACTTTGACCACCCTCCAAGCCGGTTATAGATCAGGGGTCTCGACTCTGGACCAGATCTTTCGAGTCGAGTCCTATACTGGAAAACTGCAAGAGTAGAGGGTGGCAGCCTCTACCTTGTTTTTGTGGACCTGCGGGCCTCATTCAATCTGGTCCCGAGGGAGAGGCTCTGGTCAGTGTTGGAGGAACTTGGTCTCCCTCCTTACCTACTAGATGCCATAACCCGGCTTCACACTGGGAATTACGCCCAGGTGAGGTGTGGGAAAAACGGGGAATTATCCGATCGTTTCCCTGTTACTCGAGGAGTACGCCAGGGTTGTGTACTAGCCCCTACCCTCTTTAGCTTGTATGTCAATGGCCTGATAGATAGACTTAATTGTGTCAGGAATAACGATGCTCCACGCCTGGCCGCTGGCAGGGTGCCCGCTCTGATGTTCGCGGAAGACACTTTGTTGTTGTCGCGGACATCAACGGGCATCCAGCGGGTTCTGGACGGGTTTGTTTCCTTCTGCGCCTCGCGGGGTTTGGAGATAAACCTGGAGAAAACCAAGTTTATGATCTTCAACCCCCCCGAGGCACACCCGCCCCAACCCCACACTGAATGGAACCCCCCTTGAGCGAGTCAAGACCTTCATATATCTGGGAGTGACTTTAACTGAACACTTTACATGGGACCAGCAAGTTTCGAAATCCTCCCTGAGACTTGCACAGATAATGGGTGTTGTAGGCAGATTCCATAGCGCCTCAACCTTTAAACCGGTTACCCCTGCCCTAGAGATATACAAAGCACAGGTCAGGTCGGCAGCCTTATACGCTGCTGAACTCTGGGGACACACTAATACATGTAACCTAATGAAAGTTGAGCATTCTTTTATGCGTCATTTGTTCGGTCTTCCGCAAAGCACGCCCCTGCTGCCATTACGCTTGGACTTGGGTCCGGAACCTATTACTGACTTGGCGGCAGCTCGACCTCTGCTCTATTGGAGAAGGCTCTGGTCTGTGCCGGAGCTGGAACCGTTTAGAGCAGAATTCAAAACTATCTGGGGGCAGCTTAAGAACAAGAACATACCATGGCTGGCACATGTTAAGTCTCTTCTTTACCAAATTGGTCTTCCCCAACTTCGGGATACACCGGAGGATAGCTGTATGAGGATGCAAAGGACTGTTCTGGTGGCAGCTGTAAAATCGTATAACCTCAAACTGCTACACTGCTCTACCTCTCTGGGCAGATTGTCTAATGAGTTCCTTATAACAAAAACTGTATTCAGGATGGAGGCGTTTTTGGACCTGGTGCAGCCTCCACTGGCAAGAAAGCTATACATTCAATTGAGGCACGGCTCTTTACCGGTTGGGGCATTTACATCCAGATGGGCAAAATTGATGAAGGCTAACTGCCCCGCCTGTAATCATGCCAGGGAAGACATCATACATATCCTCTTTTTCTGCCCAGCATACAACGAAATCCGGAAGTGCTGGATTATCCCATTATGCAAAAACTTGGGCTTTAGACATTGTGCTTATGCCTGTAGAGTCCTAACTTATGATACTGCCCCTCTCATTGTCTTTACCGTCTCCCGGTTTCTATTCGGCATGTGGAGAAGAAGAACTGCAATAATCCATAAGGAATAAGGGACTACTGCTTTTATCTCTTACTACTCCTTTGATAACCATTGTTTAATAACTTTTTAATTCTGATGTATTTATGTTTTAATATTGTGCTTGTATATATTTTATTGCACTTTTATGGTCATTGACCGAAATAAAGTGAAGTGATTGTCCAGTCTTCCTACGAGATCATTTTCCAGTTTTGGTGAACTGGCCTGGCTGTTCTGTGTTGGTGCGGGACAGGAATGGTAACTTTGATTAGGACGTTGCTGTTCCATGTAATTGGTGCAGGCTTGTCAACCGAGATGTCATTGAAGGTGGTAAAAATAGAGTCCAAAGGTGACTAGCGGATTGTGTGAGTCATGCCACATGTTTGTGAGGCTGCCTAGATTATCGAGTAGCGGTCTTGTTTGGGTCAGCGTAGTATACCAAGTAACAGTCGAGAATGTGGGGGTGACGAAGTTTGCTGTGGTGTCTGCAAAGTAGTTTCATGGTCCTGGTACTCTACAGAAGAGGGTATCGCTCATGATGTAGTTGGCTGTGATGTGGCGTTTGAAAGACAGGTGTTCCATGTTGTTAGGGGTTGTTTCCGAGAATATGATGCAGCTGATTGCAACTTACAAGACTAAGGTGACTCTGCCACAGGCGTTGTCTGTCATGCCTGCTGATTCTGTAGCCTGGAGTGATAGCTGTGAAGATGTTGGGGGCCAATGCGGAGTTCAGCCACATCACCATTACGAATAACGGGTCCAGGGTGTGTTTGTGCAGCAGGCCCAAAACCTCTGTGGCATGTTTGTGAGAGTGCAAATGTTGAGGAGCATGCATGCCATTTCCTGGTGACGTGGCCCGTGGGAGTGGGTGTGAGAGTCGGGTGTTGGGTTCAGTTGATACTAGAGTAGTGTGCGTTGTTTGTGTGCGTGTGTGTGTTTGTGGAGAGTGCATTAGAAATTGCAGGTAATTCAGGAGAATGCCTCTGTGGTTTATTGCTGCGCAGAGGCCAGGGCTAAGAGCATGGAGGGTTGCGGTGGGGTAGGTATGGGGGATGTGGGTTTGTGGAGCTGTCTGGGTGCGTATGGGTGCTTACAGGCTTGCCTTTGGCAGGTCTTCACTGTGGCTTCCATTAAGTAGGTCCTGGGAGGAGGAGAAGAGTAGGAGGCAGTGAGCAAGGTGGTATAAGGCACAGGAGTACAGGGGAAAGTAAACAGCATGATAAGAAGCTTTTTAGGAATATTAAAGTTGAAAATCCCATGCATAGAAATCAAAATAATATGGGCTGACCACTACAACCACGTCCTAAACAGACTACTAGACAGCCCCACCCCTCAAAAAGACAAATCCACTAGAGTGAAAACATTAATAGAAGAAATGGAGGGGACAAAACTAATGGACATATGGAGTGCTCTGCATCCGACCAACAAGGCCTACTCATATTACTTACCAATAAGTGACACTTATAGCAGACTGAACTACATATCTGATAGAGAGTTAGTTGTAAATTCCTTTCCTTAGAATTTCCCCCAGGCATCAGTTTGGATCCGGAGATTTTTTCTTCAGCACTACCTTTGCACATCGTTAAGTGGCATCAGTCGGCTCCGTAGTTGCCGTCATGAGCGCTGCCGGGATGACTTTGCGGGATCTACATAGACGCCACTTGTGCGCACTGATGCCAGTTCTTTATTTTTCTGTGCTAGCCTAGCGCAGATCTGGAGAGAGCTACCCGTAGACACTATCTGAAGGAAACACATTAGTAATAGATTCCTTACCTTAGAATTACCCCCAGATGTCAGACTGGATCTGGAAAGTTTTCTTCAGCAGTACCCCTGCGCGTTGGTAGACGTTGACGTGAGGCTCCATGTACATCATTGGCATCGTCGTTGCCGAGATGACGTCGCTGGAGCTACTTGGACGCGCCCACGCTCACTTACGTCAGTTCTTTTTCCGCGCCAGCAAGCGCAGATCCGGAGAGAGCAGTACCCCCAATCACTTTTTGACTGAGTTATTTTTGGGACTTTTGTCTCACTTTTTGTTTTTTTTGAGCCTTTGACTCTTGGTGTATTGGGATGCCTGGTTTTAAATCTTGCATGGCTTGTCCCAGCACGATACCGGTGACAGACCCACAGAGTGTCTCTACTGCCTGGGGCGCGACCACGACTCCCAAGTCGTGTCCCGAATGCCGGGCCATGGCTCCGAAAACTTTGCAGGAGCGGTCCCGAAAGTGGCTGGAGGCCTGGAAGTCGGCGCTATGCCGTTCAAGGACCCAGTTCCGTGGGAGCTCGAGGGACCGGTCGCGGAGCCACCACCACCATTGTTCGACGAAGTCTTCGCACTCTGAGTCAGGTAAGGCGAAATACAAGAAGTCAAAGTAGCATCGTCGCTCTTCGCCTTCCCCTAGCCTGTCGCGCGACATGGCTGAGGGTACGGGTGGTGCCACCCCCGCGGTGCCTTCACAGTTGCTGATGGCCTTCCCGTCATTCCCGGGTCCGTCGGCAACTCCGGCCCCGCTACAGGACTTTCTGTCAGCTATGGCCTGCCTTTTTGGCCCATCGGACCGTGCCGGAACACCTTTGGGCCCGTTGGGTCCAACTGGTGGTCCTTGCTCTTCTTCGTCGCCGGCTCCGGTCCAACGTCGTCGATGACTCCGGTCTCAAAGCGGCGAGACCCTCATGGATCCCAGCCGATGTCGGGTGGCCTTGTACGACCTCCACCGAATTCGATGTCTACCGACGCCATCCCCGGCTTCCACCTAAACGTGGAAACTGCACCGGACAGGTGTCGATCAACGCCGATTAGGAATTTCTATCTCCTTATCCATCCGACTGCCTGGCAGGTTGGGGAGGACGGGGAGGACTGGGAGGGTTCTGAGGACCCCCTCGCAGCCCAGTGCGATTTAGACCCAGACTGGGAAGAGGAATTGGAGGATGCAGGTGACCTGGATTTTACTCCAGAACCTGGCACACTGTCTCCTTCTACCGTAGCTACGGAGGAGGGTGGTACATATCCTGTGGTGTTGCGTAGGCTGCCGAGGTTCTCCACTTCGAGCTCCCTACAGTGGCCGTCAGGACTAACCTTCTGGCAGAAATGCTTCGGCCGGCATCTTCCTCTACGGAACTGTTGCTGCCTTTCAATGACGCACTTTCGGACGCTCCTTTGAGCACCTGGTCCAGGGGTTCCTGTGGATAGGAACGTGGCCCAACGCCATTGCCTTACCCAAGGCGAACGCTTTTTCCTCTCCCAACACCCTACTCCTGAGAGCTTGGTTGTCCAGGCCTCTGCGTCCCCAAGCGCATTCCCTTCCGCACCACCGGACAGGAAATTCAAGAAACTGGAACAGTTTGGGAAGAATTTTTTTACTTCTGCCAGTTCAGGGCTGCGGTCTGTGAACACCGCATGCCTCTTGGGCTGTTAATCCACCTCTGTGTGGGACACAGTTGCGCAGGTGCTGCCTAAGTGTCCGTAGGAGGCCCGGACGGTGCTCTCTCAAGCTATTGCTGAGGAGAGAGACGCAGTCAAGTTCACAATTTGTTGTGGCCTTGACACCACCGACTCGCTGGGCAGGGCGATATCCACAACAGTGCCATTATGTCGCCACACCTGGCGGAGGACGACTGGCTTTTCTGGGGATGTCCAGAAACACTCTGATTGACATGCCCTTTGATGTCAGTTGCCTTTATGGAGACAAGCCAGATAGTGCATTGGAATGTTTTAAGGACTCCTGGGCTACAGCCAAGTCCTTGGACTTTTCGGCCATGCGCACTTCTTCCGATTCTGCTTTTTGCTCCTTTCGTGGCCAAGGAACGGGCGCCCAAACACGTTTGTTTCAGAGCCACAGGCCTGTGCAGTAACAGTGTCCGTGCAGCCACAGATGTGGGACCCGCAGATGTGGGTCACGGGGCCAGCAGGCGGGTCAGTCCATCACCTCCCCTGTCGCCACTGCCTCCAAACCTTCTTAGTCCGGTGTTTCAGGCCCACCAAACGCCAGTGGGTGGCAGGATTCGTCATCACCTTCCCAACTGGTGCACCATCATTACGGACAGGTGAGTTTTACAGATGGTCCGAAGGGGATACTCTCTCCCCTTCGAGGCCACCCCCAGCCATGCCACCTCAGTTCCACCGTATGTTTGGGGATCACTTGGTACTTCTCCAGCAGGAAGTTGCGGCCCAAGGGGGCAATCGAGGGCATACCAATGCAGGAAGTAGGTTGTGGTTGTTACTCCCACTACTTCCTGGTTCCAGAAGGAGAAGTTCAAGATGCTCACACTTTCTCAGGTCTTGTCTGCCATAGACCCGCAAGACTGGATGGTAGCGTTGGACTTGCAGGATGCTTATTTTCATATCCCCATCCTGCCGGCCCACCGGCCTTACCTACGGTTCACAGTAGGCCACGAGCACTTTCAGTTCTCGACGACTGGTTGTTGAAGGCCGGATCGCCCCAGGCAGTCGTCTCCCACCTCCAGACTGTGGCCGACCTGCATTTGCTGGGGTTCTCCATCAACGTACCGAAGTCGCACCTGATTCCCTCTCAGAAGCTCCTCTTTATCGGAGCGGTTCTGGACACGGCGCAGTTTCGGGTTTATCCTCACAAGCAGTGAATCCGGGACATTTGGGCTATGATTCTGATCTTTTGGCCTTTGTCCTGGCTTTCGGTCAGGATGACCTTGAGGATGCTGGGCCTCATGGCCTCCTGCATCCTGCTGACCAATCATGCCAGATGGCATATGCAGGCTCTGCAGTGGGACTTGAAATTCCAGTTGGTGCAGCATCAAGGAGACCGGTCCGAGTACGTCCAGATCTCGGAGGGTACTACACAACAGTTGCAGTGGTTGCTCACGAACCAACATTAGGTTGGTGGCTGATCTCTCTCTTCCCCAACCGGAGCACACAGTGGTGATGAATGCATCCCTCCTGGGATTGGGCGGCCATATAGGAGAGGCAGAGATCAGAGGCCTCTGGTCTCCGGTGGAGTCCAGGCTCCATATCAATCTCCTGAAGCTCCGGGTGATCCTACTTGCACTGAAGGCATTCCTTCCGTCTGTCAAGGGGAGAGTAGTGCAGGCGTTCACAGACAACACCGCCTCCATGTGGTATTGAAACAAGTCAGACGTCCGTCCTGAATTCCCTAGGGTTGCTTTTGTGGTGTGGATGTTCAGTGGCTTGCACTCTGACTTGTCTCTGTTGAGCTTGTACCCTGAGACTTGTGCATATTCCTCAATGGTGGTCATTAGTGCTGCTATGGATTTGTCTGGTTCCTCTGTTATGATCAGTACATCTGCGTAGGGAGCCAGTTTAATCGTGGAATCTTGTATTGGGATTCCTTTTATGTGTCTGTTGGTTCTAATCATGGTTAGTAGCGTTTCTATGGCCAGAAGGAAGAGGGCTGGTGATAGTGGGGACCCTTGTCTGGTACCTCTACCTAATGTTAGGGGATCAGACGTGCTACCATTAACTACCACTCTGGCCCTCGGTTCATTGTAGAGTACCAATGCCATCTTCCTGTATTTTTCTGCTAGACCAAACTTCCTCATACAATTGTCTAGGAAGGGCCAATATACTCTGTCGAAAGCCTTCTCGGCATCCAAAGCTATCATTACTGCTGGGGTATTACTTCTTGTTTTGTGTTCAATTAGGTGGCATAGTAGTCTAGTGTTGTCATTGGACAACCTGTTCTTTAGGTAGCCGACCTGTGAGTTGTGGATCAGGTTAGGTAGATGTGTGTTTAATCTAATCGCTAGTACCTTAGCATAGATCTTACAGTCCACATTTATTAAGGAGATAGGTCGGTAGTTGCGTGGGTACTGGGGATCTTTGCCTTCCTTGGGTATTACTATTATGTTTGCCTCGGACATGGAGTGAGTCATGCTGCCCATTTGGCTGCAGTGTGTGAAAACCTCAACCATCTTAGGTTTTAGGAGGTGTAGGAAGTGCTTATAGAAGGCAGCTGTGTAGCCATCTGGCCCGGGCACCTTGTTGTCTTTTAGTGAAGCGACTGCCTTCTCTATTTCCGCCCCAGTTATTTCGCTTTCTAGGGCTTCTCTCTGGTCTACTGTAAGGCTTGGCATCACTACTTTGTCTAGGAGGCTAGCGCCACCATCTGGTTTGAGGTTAGTGTCTGTCGTGTAGAGTTCCTCGTAAAATTTCCTGAAGGCCTCGAGGATCTCTCTATGTGTTGTCTGGGACTTGGAGTTAGTGTCTATTATAGCGGCGATGGCGTGCTGCCTCTGTTTACTCTTAAGGTAGGAGGCTAGTGCCTTCCCTGCTTTATTTGCCGAGCACAGGTTGATAGCTTTATATTTGTTAATCCACGCCCCTGCTCTTTCACTAAGGATTCTGTTCAGTTCATACTTCTTTTTTGACAGCTCTGTCAGCCTATTGCCGTCCTTTAGGTTAGCCTTGTGCCCTCTTTCTAGTTCTTTAATCTGGTTTTCAAGTTCTGTTTTTTTTTTATTTCTTGACATTGAGTGATACAACTTTGAGGTTGCTTGTGTGCGCACTAATGTCGTCATCCTATGCCGTCAGTGGCGCCTGCATTTCGGGGGTCTGTGCCTTTGTATGGCAGAACCACCTGCCTTGATTTATTTCTTCTCTGTGTTTGTATGTGGGCCTGCCTGTCCAGTCTGTCCACCTGTCTCCGTGATCACCCCTACCTACCTAGGGTGTGGTGTGTTGCCTCAGAGAGTAAGGCTAAAGGAAAAGGAGTAAGAAAGTTCGAAAAGATAAAGAACTGTTACTGCCAAGAACCCCCCCTGCCCGTCCGCATTCCTGTGCCTTCCCCCAACCCCCGTATTCTGTCTGTCGGACGTGCGACATCGAAGTTCCTCCCCCCTCCTTCCTGAGATTGTATTGGTGTCTCAGTGCAGTGTTTATTTAAAAAAAAAAAACAGGGTAAAAGGATATGAGCTATTTCGGCAATTTCAGTTCTGTTCCGCGCTGCGGTTGAGGTAGAAGTTCGAGGTATATATTGTCTTTCTGAGGTAGATCGGCTATCTAGTACATAAGGCAGTGAAAGTAAAGATGGGTCCGGTGGCTTTTTAGGTGTTTGTCCCATTGTCCCCTTCAGTGCTTCCCGTAGAGGCTCTTCTCTTCCCTGGGCTGTTGTTTTGTGCATCCATCTCCTCCGTTGGTGGTCCTTGTAGGTATTTCTTCAGGTTGTTCGGGTCATCAAAAGTTAGTGTGCGCCATCTGTCCGTGATTTTCATTTTTGTGGGGCCTGCGAAGGTGAAGGATATGTTTCCTTTACGAAGTCTTTCTCTTAGGGCTAGGAAGCCTTTACTGATATCCACCGTGTGTTTGGAGTAGTCTTGCGTTATTATAAGCTTGTTCCCATTCCATGTTAGGTTTTGGCCTTTCCTTGCCATCGCAAAGATTGCCTCGGTTTGGGTGGCTCTTAGTGGTTTGAGGATAATCGGCCGCGGTCCTTGGCCTTGTCGAGGTTTGACCGCCGGCACCCTGTAGGCTTTGTCTACTTCGAACTGCCTGTTGAACTTGATGCCTGTGATTTGAGGTATCCGCTCCTCTACTAGTGCCACGCAAGACCCAGGTTTATCTTCCGCACCCTCCGGGACTCCCAGGATTCTTATGTTGCTCCTTCTGAGGCGGTCTTCCTGCTCCGCTAGTTGTTTTTCAATGTTGGTCGATGTTTTGGAGAGGACTGCCAGGCATTTGTGGGCTTGGGTGCCAGCATCTTCGATGTCGCTGATCCTTTTCTCTGCGGCCTCAATTCTGTTGTTTGTCTTGCTTTGGTCCTCTCTCATCGCTGCTAGTTCTAATTACATGTTATCGATGGTCTGTTTTGTTGCTTTGGCTAGGTCATTACCTTCATTGATCTTTTTTAGCAGCGTCTCTAGAGTAATTTTGTTTTTGAGGTCTGTCTTGAGTTTTGCTGGAGAGTCTGGCGAGTCTTTCCTTTTTTTGGGTTCATTGCTAGTTTTCCCCTCTTGGCCTGCCATTTCTTGGACTCCTAACCAGATAGGCGTTAAGCCGACCCTCTTTGTGCAGTTTTGTCGTTTCTGCTTTTTTTCCTGTGTGTGTTGGTGCGTCCTTGTTGTGTTTCTCCAGACGGTACCTACTGGGCTCACGAATGGACCTAGTTCTGGTCTTTGCCCCTGCCAGTTCTGTCTATTGACGTACCACTGTCTCTGGGTAACGGTGTTCAGCTCGTTTCAGTCGACGTTGGTACTTATGTTGCGTTGCAGGTATAGGCACTTGAGTTGTGGATGGGTCTTGTTAGTGTGCCCAGCCGCCTTGCGTGCACCTCAGCTGCTCACTGAATCGCTACAGAGTGCTGTTCTGTGTGCCACTCCTTTGCGCACACTTTTGTCTTATTGTCTGCCTGCAGTTGTCTGCAGTTGGTTTGCTAATGGCCGTGTGTCGCTATATGCTGCCCCTTGCCTCCATTTGTTTTAGCGTACGTTTTGTCTGTTGGAGTGGCTTCCCCTTTGTCAAATTCTTAATGTCTTGTTTGGGCTCGCCTGAGCTTGTGTTTGGGCTAAGATGGGCTAAGGTGCCGACTGCATTTGTTGTCCCCGCTAGAGGTCTTCGCAAGATGGCCGCCTCCTGTGGTCGCGCAATTGGTTTCGTTTTCACTCGGCCTGTTCGTTGAGTGATTTATTCAGGCTCGCTCCATTTGCTTCACTGTGCCTGAATTAGCGCTTGCGGGATCTGTCGGCGCTTCCACCGCGCTCACTCTGGCTTATGCCTCTGCTCGTTTAGCACAACGCCGGTACTGTTCTTTCATCCCTGCTACTCCCTTGCGGCTTCGCTTCCAGTGATGTGGGTGTGGCTATGGCTGAAGATGCCGGCTCCTAGCATTGCATAGCCGTTTCACTTTGTTTCCCTTCCCTTCGGCCGCCGTGCGGTCTTATTCGTGGTGGTCTTACTCAGCAAACCAAGTAGAAGGGGAGGAGGTGGGTGCTGGAATTGGGTGCTTCGCCCACCTTTTGCCCTGCTCTCACCTCGCACCTTCGGGTTCTGCCGTATCAGTTGCTACTTCAGCTCCGATCGTCGGGGGGCCACCATCTTGCTTCCTCTTCTTCCTCTGCACCGCTTCCCTTCGCTTGGTTTTTACGACTCTTGTGGTCGGTTTCGGGTCGTTACCGTTACTCTGCTCTCCAGCCGTTTTTGTAGTTTGTTGGTCCGCTGGGGACATTTGTTGTGCGAGGCTCGCCGTTATTTGTCCCTGGCTGGAGGGGATCCCGGACTCAGACAACCGTCTGCATCGACGTCCAAGCCACGCCACCCTCGACGTCCAAGCCACACCACCCAGGTCACTTTCAACAGTGGGGAGAGCCTTGGTTAGATCTATTCGCCACCGAAGAGAACGCGCAATGTCTTCTCTTCTGCGTGTTGGAATTTCCAAGGTGGCACTGGCTCGGCAACTCTTTTGTCACGAGTGGAGCTGCGGTCTATTGTACACCTTTCCGCCTATACCACTTCTACCCAGAGTGCTGAAGAAGATCAGGCACAAACGGGCCCAAGTTATTCTTGTGGCCCGGACTGGGCTTGAAGAGTTTGGTATCCCGAGCTGCTCAGTAGGAGCATGGATCCCCCGATCTGACTGCCTCTTCGGGAGGATCTTCTGTCACAGCAGCAGGGGACGATCCTCCACTCGAACCTGTCCAGCCTCCACCTACATGCGTGGAGATTGAGCGGCGACAGTTGATTCCATTTGACCTGCCTCCTGAAGCCTGTGATATCATTCTGGCAGTCAGGTGTCCCTCCACTAAATCGGTATACGCCTGCATGTGGAACAAATTTGTGGCATGGTGCATAGCAAAGGCTGTGGATCTCCTTTTTGCCCCTCTTTCAGAAGTCCTTTTGTTCCTTCTTTCTGTGGTTCAGCAGGGACTAGCAGCAGGGACTACTGCATTGGGACGGGGTGTCCCCCTGCAAGACATCTGTCAGGCAGCCACGTGGGCCTCGCTGGACACTTTTACTAAGCATTATTGCCTTGACAGTCAAGTCCGGAGAGACGGCTTCTTTGGCCGTTCTGTTCTCTGTGACCTTCTGGTGTGATCTTGGTTCGCAGACCCACCACCGGGGTTGGTATTGCTGGAATATCTATTCTAAGGTAAGGAATCTATCACTAACTAGTATAAACAGTGCTCTAGTATATGTGCAGTCACTCAAAGATGGCCGACACGGTTGAAATTCATCAAAACGGAACCGCAAAAAGGACACAGGTGTATAACCTTACTTGTATCCAATCTACCAATTAAAAATGGTATAAAAACAGCCCAAATTACTACCGAGTTACTCCAGCGAGGAAGGACGGTCGTTGCAGGTGCCCACCCGAGACGCAAGTGAAATCGCCATCAAAGTAAGTACGGAACCCTGAACAAATGGTCCAGACCAATAGACCACCTATCTCTGAAACTCTGTTACCCTATGTAACCCGAGTAAGATTAAAATGCTGTTCCCCTTGTCTCCCTTAACTCTGGTAAACAACAGCTTAAGAATTATGCGAGCCTAAAGGAAAAATTCGCCATTCAAATAAACTGTGAGGACATAGCAACAAGAGATACCGATACAGAAACGGTAAGACAGCAAAATACCCTGTAAAGCAATCTCTGTCTTTAATTTAAAGCTCTCTGCAATGTTTCTATAGACTCACGCAAAATAATAATATATTTGCAGAGTATCTTTTAACAACACGGCTGGGTAGAAAACAATAACGACCGTCTTCCAGGATCGCGATAAATTGATCCAGGTAAATAAATCCAGCATATTCGATTTGCATCGGTGGGAATGGCCACGCAGTTAATTGAGGGAATTTAAGACTGTGAATAGGTTTTTCTAGATGAGAAATAGAAAAAACAAGTAAATATCACAAGGATGACATGGACATTTTTGCCAATAGAATCGCAAATTATTTTGAAATAAATAGGATTTAAATTAAAAAATAAATTCCTTTCTCTACACAGGAAATATGATTTGTTAAATGTAAAGAACTCGAAGGGACACAATCAATCTTAACACAGCCCTGCTCGAAAGGTGTAGGAATAAGGTAGTTATAAAAAGTTAACAATAAATTACCTCTATGGCCAATAAGATAAATATATGACATCTTATTGTTTTAATTGCAGAAACCGAAAATTTTTTAAGAAACAACGGATATCGCCAATTGAAAAAAGCGATTTACTGATCTACAAAGTAGGTGGGTAATATATATTTCAGCGCCAGGGGACAAATGAACCCTCTACAGCCCTAGGGAAGATGCAGGGTCCACAAACTCAAACAGCACTCCCCTCAGGCAATAAAACCCTAAAGAATACAGGGTCTTTACTGTTTTTCAACTAAAAAACTTCTAGAGTTTTTTCAAGCAAAAAGAAGTGTATAGTAGAGGGATACCACACAAGGTAACACCGTTACAGATTGCAAGATTTACAAATACTGTATATACTGTAAAATGCTGATGCTATAGGGACTTTAGCCCTCAGAATATAAGTGCCCCCAGAACATTGAATTAACGTCAGTCTAGCACTAACCACTCAGTGTGAAGTTTACTCCAATATGCCTATGTTACTTATATTGTGAATATTAAGAATGACACAGGGAACTTTGTACCATGTTTGTAGGAAGATGCTGTCTTGCAAAAGATTTTTGCTTTTATAATATCACATAGTAACTGTAAATTTTGTATTTTTAATTTTATAGTGATTTTAGAATTTGAAAATCTTTGTCCTGAAGAAGGTGAAAACCACATCACCGAAACGCCGCGTCGACATTTTTTTCATGATTGTTTTATCTTGTAATTTGAAATTTTGTTTATCGAATAAATGTGATAGATTATGTTTTTAAACTGACATGGTCAAAATCTTGATCAAATAAAGAAATTGTTTTTAACTACAAATTCCTGTGTACATGCATATTGATATTAACGGAGGGGTGTGAAGTAAATCATGAATATACATTGCCACATGGTTCTAGTCTGAGGGAACATAAACAAAAAACTTTTTTGGTGTCGCTATAAAAAACTTTTTTTCAATACACAACTGTTGAATTTGTAAATTTGTCAATCTAGATGCAATTCTGGTTACAACATACGGTGTATCCTTGATATGGGTGGTAAAAAGCTTTGAGAGGGGCTCACACCCCGAGAACAATTAAGAAAAGGGAACTGTTGTTTTTCTTAGATCTCCTTTTTGCCCCTCTTTCAGAAGTCCTTTTGTTCCTTCTTTCTGTGGTTCAGCAGGGCTCTGCTCTGAGCACTATTTAGGGCTACCTTTCTGCGATTTTAGCCTTTCTCAGGCTTCCTGATCAGCCCTCTCTTTTCAAGTCCCCTGTTGTAAATAGATTTCTCAAAGGGATTACACACTGTTTCCCTCCTATACCGTTTGTTATGCCGCGGTAGGACTTTAATCTAGTTCTTACTTATTTGATGTGCGCTCCTTTTGAGCAACTTCACAACTGTCCTCTTCGTTTATTGACTTTGAAGACTGCTTTCCGCGTTGCCATCACCTTCGCTAGGCATATGAGTGAGCTCCAGGCTCTTTCCTGTAAGCCTCCCTTTCTGTCGGTTCATCCGGATAAGGTTGTGCTTCGCATTCGTCCTTCCTTCTTGCCAAAGGTTGTCACTGCCTTCCACATAGGGCAAACTATCACCTTGCCCACTTTCTTTCCGCCTCCGCACCCTTCCAGAGAGGAAGAGAGGCTCCACTGTCTGGACCCAAAACGTGCGCTCTCATTCTACCTGAATCGCACACAACAGTTCTGTGTGGATGACCAGCTCTTTTTCGGCTACGTAGGCGCCAAGAAAGGCCGGGCTATACACAAGAGGACTATCTCTCGCTGGGTCATCTTGTGTATCAAGGCCTGTAATTCTCTGGCTAAAAAGGAACCTCCGGTGGGGTTGCCCGCCCATTCTACCAGAGCGACAGCAGCTACTACTGCATTGGGACGGGGTGTCCCCCTGCAAGACATCTGTCAGGCAGCCACGTGGGCCTCGCTGGACACTTTTACTAAGCATTATTGCCTTGACAGTCAAGTCCGGAGAGACGGCTTCTTTGGCCGTTCTGTTCTCTGTGACCTTCTGGTGTGATCTTGGTTCGCAGACCCACCACCGGGGTTGGTATTGCTGGAATATCTATTCTAAGGTAAGGAATCTATCACTAACGTGTTTCTTTCAGATGAACAAGTTGCTTACCTTCTGTAACAATATATATCTGTAAGAGACATTAATTAGTGATAGATTGCTTAACGCCTCACCCATCCTCCCCGTTCTGTGAACTGATTTCTAGGGTTAAGATCATCCCTTTCAGGGTCTTAGTTTCAATGCACCAGTGGTCAGTATCTTGCATGGCTCTGCGTTCCTGGCGTGGAAAGTCATGTACAGAACTGACGTCAGTGCACATGGGCACGTCCAAGTAGCTCCAGCGACGTCATCTCTGCGACTATGATGCCAACGACGTACCCAGAGCCGCACGACGCCGCCTACCGACGCACAGGGGTACTGCTGACGAAAACTTTCTGGATCCAGTCTGATGCCTGGGGGTAATTCTAATGTAAGAAATCTATCACTAACTAATGTTTCTTACAGATATTTAGTTTCCGAAGGTAAGTAATTTGTTCTTTTAGCTAACTTTTTGCAAATTTTTGTCGAAATCTTTTCCGTGTCGTAGACTCCTGGTGCATCGTGGATGTCCCATCGAAAGACCGGATTCAAACACTGTGTTTTCTGCCACTGAATGATGTCCATGATGGATCTGCACCTCGTGTATCTTTGGTGTCTGGATTACAACCCTGACCTGAAGTCATGCTCCGAGTACTGGGCCATGAACGTAAAGACTTTTGGGAGCAGTCCCAAAAGCTGCTGGGGTCCAGCGCTCAGCTCCTTGTCGCTCCCTTACTCGTTCAAGGGAAAGGTCTCAAACGGTTGCGAAGTCCACACTACTCTTACTCAAATTTGTCGGAGATCTTCCGGTAAGTCAGGAAAACACAAGAAGTTGAAGAAGCACAAGAGTTCTTAGACTTCTCCCAGTAGGTCGGACGATTTGATGCGTGATCCTGAGCTTTGTCGCTCGAAGGCTCCGTCTCTGGAGCCTTCTACTGAGACAAGACTGCACCTCCCTCTTTTTCTGGGAGAGGTAGCATCTCCTGCCCAAATTCAGAAGTTCTGTGAGGCTCCACCGGCATGCTTTCAGGCCCTGCAGAGTCGGGCGGGGGCCCTGGAACTTCGGCGAGTCCCTGTGGATCCAGACCTGGATCCAGATTGATGCCGGTCGATCTCACTCGACCTTCCTTGATGTCAATCCCGACGACTAGGCGCCCGGCGTCAACCGTGCCCCCGGTCGGCGCCGTACCAATACTGATTCCCGAAGTGGACATGGAGCCGGACCGCCATCGATTCTGACCGCGGAAGGGACTTTAGTCCCATGTTCATTCCTTGCGTACATTTTTAGCCAGAAGGTGAGGAAGAAGACTGGGAGGGGCCGATGGACACTTTAACCAGCTTAGGGAACCGGACTAGAAAATGGACCGGAGGTAATGCCAGTGGTCTGGACACTTCCCCTGACACTGGCCTGCTTTCTCCCCCTACCGTTGCTACAGAGGAGGGAGCTTCCTATGCTGTGGTGGTGAGGAGGGCAACTGAGGTCCTCGGCCTTAAGCTCCTTATGGAGGCAGTCACGACGAACCTCCTGACAGAGGTGCTTCAGCCTGTGACTTCCTCTTCTGAACCTTTTGCCATTCAATGAAGCTCTCACAGAAGTCCTTCTGGGCCCTTGTTCCAAGTGTAGCACAGGGTCCACTGTGGATAGGACGTTTGCCCTCCTCCACCATCCTTGGCGACCCAGCGCCCATGACCAAACACCCTTCCCCTGAGAACTTGGTAGTCCAAATCCAAAAAGCTGGACCATGTTGGGAAGAAAAAATTATTTTCCTTCAGCTTGGCAGTGCAGTCTGTGAATACCACATGTCTCTTGGGCTGCTACTCCCATACTGTCTGGGATACGGTTGCGCAGGTGCTGCCTCAGTGCTCGAAGGAGGCACGGGACGTTCTTTCTCAAGCAATGGCAGACTGGAGAGACGCAGCCAAATTCACCATACAATGTGTAGTGGATACCATGAGTCACTGATGGGCAGGATGATTGCCACGTCTGTAGCTGTGAGATGCTACACCTGGTGGAGGACTTTTGGCTTCTGCAGGGATGACCAGTCTTCTTTGATGGATAAGCCATTTGATGGCACTTGCCTTTTCAGTGACAAGACACACTCAGCCGCTTGAGGGCTTCAAAGATACTCACGCTACAACCAGTTCCTTGGGTCTCGCGGCTAACTTAACTCCATCTCAGTATGCCTTTCATTCCTTTTGTGGCCATGTGAAGGGTGCCCAGCTGTGCCCTGTCCAGACCAGTCACAGATTCACGGAAACTGTCCACCCTCTGCATGGGCGCGGACGGGCCAATTCCAACCCCCCACCCCGCCACCGCAGCCTCTAAACCTTCCTATTCCAGCGTTTCAGGTTCATCAACCGCCAGATGGAGGCAGGAGTCGCCATCACCTCCTCCACTGGCAATCCATCACGTCGGACAGGTGGCTTCTGTAAATAGTCCACAGGGTTTTTTCCCTGCCCTACGAGACTACCCCTCCCTCCTGTTATGTTTCATAGGGTACCTCAAAATAGCCCAGAGTATTCTCCTAACCTTTCACCTACATTTATCGTACCATTACACTACATAACAAGTTTTTGGTATTGGCCTTTTACCTAGTTAAGCATTGCATAACATGTTGTGTGGTTATCTCCGAAAATTAGCCTCATTATTTATGCATGAAGATATTCAATCATAGCAGGATTACCATCTTCTGCATAATAACTACGTATAAGGGCCATTTCAGGTAATGAGGTTGGCTTTAGCCTAGTGGGATTCTTGGCTCTACACCTACATACATGCTAGGTACACTTAGGTACATCTAGTTAGGGTTGCATCGTAGGAGTACACATTGTTGCTGTCATGTATTTATATGCTTTCGTATATTCATTGTTTTTAGCACTATGGTAGAAATCTACCATTCATTTACCTTGTTGGTGCTTATAATCATTTATATTTGTTTGTGTCTTATGGTTGTTTCATCACACCTATTTTTCACTAGAATGACGCTGGTTCAGTAAATGCTTATTGAAAACATCTCCACCGTTTATTCTGTGTATCTAATTGAGACAAAGTGAGCACGAGTGACTGAGCGTAAAGTACTGTACTGCTTCCACAATCCCTGATGGGACAGAGTTGTCATGTTCGATAGTTGCCAAGAACTATTGAGCTAGCTGGTATACAGGCAAACCTACCTGGTAGGGGTGTCTGAAATCAGTCTGGACACCAATCCCACAGTGATATGTTGTCTAAACATCCCACTCCTTTGTAGATTCATAGGAACTACACAACACTCCATTCCACCTTCTTACGATCGCATGATGGAGTATGATTTGGACTTTCTCCGCCAGGAACTATTGCCTCTCTTGGCCAAGGGAGCGATAGAGAGATAGAGAGAGAACTAGGATGTGGTTGGTATTCCCTCTACTTTCTGATACCCAAGAAGGACAAAGGTCTGCATCCAGGCCCTAAACTTCTTCCTCCGGAAGGAGAAGTTCAAAATGCTCACCCTAGCCCAAGTTCTGTCGTCACTTCACCCAGGAGACTGGCTGGTGGCGTTGGACTTGCAGGGCGCTTATTTTCATATCCCTGTCCTGCCAGCCCCCAAAGTTTACCTTTGGTTCACTGTGGGTCACGAGCACTATCAGTTCTCTGTGCTCCTTTTTGGCTTTGCCAGGGCCTATTGGGTGTTCACAAAGGTGATGGTGGTGGACGCAGCTCATCTGCGCAGATCTGGGGTTTCTTTCTTCCACTATTTTGATGACTGGCAGTAACATTACTTGTGATCATTCACAATACCTCTATACAGGAAGGGTGGCTATTCATACCTGTAAGGATAGAAAGAGCATAAGAAGCTGTAAGTGTGCTTCATAAACCCTTGAACCCATAACCTCCATATTGCTCAGAAGCTGGCTCAGACTCAGGTCAAGGGACCTGAGTCTGAGGCAGGTGAGGTGAGGTTCACAGGATAGGTGAGTGTACAATCATATTATATTTGGTTTCAACTACTGAGCAATATGGAGGTTATGGGTTCATGGGTTTATGAAGCACACTTACAGCTTCTTATGCTCTTTCTATCCTTACAGGTATGAATAGCCATCCTTCCTGTATAGAGGTATTGTGAATGATCACAAGTAATGTTACTGTGATAACTATATGTTTTCTGTTTTTGTTCCCTTTGCATATTTGTCTCACTGTTTTCAATTTGCACTTTATGCAGTAGCTCTCATTTGAAGGTCCTGAAGAAAGCCGGGGTTCTGTGACCTATAACGGCTGAAACTAGTAGACCACAACATCCGGCAGATTTGTTTCATGCCGACACTTTTTTATTAAGATCAACAGCAGTCATTAATAAAGTTGTTTGGATTGCTGCTGAACCTTTTTTAACTTCACCTACACTTAGTTACTTCCCCTTGCACTGCATCATTGATTGTTTCGGTCAGTATACATTTTGGATAATTAGGCTGTCAATCTTTCTTTTCCTTTCTTCATTGGTCTCTTACAACACCTACTTCACCAGCCTCTGGCTTGTTGCCAGTAGAACTGAGGTGACAGGGGTACCTTTGGAGTTCCAAATGATGACACTGGCCACTAAGGGCAGTTAATGGAAATCCTTATTTTATTTTCCCCTCCTCAGGGTTTCTACTGTCATGGAGTCGTGTATGCCACAGTAATGATAGTGGTCACCATTTGTAATTTTTATGGGTGATCAAATTTTGAACCTGTTCCTCTAGTCTCTAGTTTTTTATCCCTCGTCAGACTACCAGATTATTTGTATATTGTTATTGATTGGATTTGGGGATTGAATCTGGTGTAGTCTTTAAACTTTTCCCTTTGACCCTTGCTCCTTTGTGGAGTGTTGTTTTTAAGTTATTGTTATCTTGGCAGCCAGGAGTCCCTCCACGAAAACGGTATGTGCCTATAGATGGAACAAATTTGTGGCATGGTGCTCAGAAAATGCTGTTGATCGCCTTTCTACTCTACTTTCAGAGGTTCTCTTGTTTATGCTTTCTTTGGCCCAGCATGGTTCTGCCTTGGGCACTCTTAAAGGATATATTGCAGCCATCGCCGCTTTTATTCGGCTACCAGATCAGCCTTCTTTATTCAAATCTCCTAACATTAACAGTTTCTTTAAGGGTCTTACTCATCTGTTCCCTCCATCTATTTTTGTATTGCTCCATTTGGACTTAAATCTGGTTCTCACCTTTCTTATGTGTGCTCCCTTCGAGCCTCTTCATACCTGTCCCCTCAGGTAGCTGACTCTCAAAACTGCATTTCTTGTTGCCATCACCTCTGCTCGCAGAGTGAGCTAGCTGCAGGCTTTAGCTTCTATGCCCCCTTTTCTATTTGTCCATCCGGATAAAGTGGTGCTTCGGACCAAGCCTTTAATCCTTCCTAAGGTCGTCACGCCTTTTCATGTGGGACAATCTATCACTCTACCCACCTTTTATCCACCCCCACATTACTCCAAGGAGAAGGAGAGACTCCACAGTCTGGACCCAAAATGTGCATTGTTTTTTTTATCTTAAGCACACAAAAGACTTCCGAGTGGATTACCAACTCTTCATTGGCTATGTGGACGCCAAGAAAGTTTGGGCTATTCTAAAGCGGACCATCTCCCGATGGGTTGTCCTTTGCATCAAACTATGCTATGCTTCGGCGAAGAAGGACCCTCCTCGGGTTGTGTGCTCTTTCCATCAGAGCAACTGCAGCAACCACGGCATTAACACGTGGAGTTCCAATCTTTACATCTGTCAGGCAGCAACATGGGCATCCTTGCACATGTTTACCAGACACTACTTTCTGGACTTCAATGAGTACTTTGCCTGTTCGGTCCTCCAGGATTTTCTAGTATGGTCTTAGTTTGCAGACCCTCCTCCTGGGATGGTATTGTTGGGGCATCTTTTCTACTGTAAGGAATCTCCAACTAACTGTCTCTATCAGATGAACAAGTTAGTTACTTTCGGTAACGATGTATCTTGTAGAGACATATGTTGGTTGTAGATTCTTTACCCCCCCCCCCCCCCCACCCCCCCATCCTACCCGCTCTACGAACTGATTTCTAGGAATAAGGACTTCCCTAAAGGACCCTAGTTTTGACGCTCCAGTGCCTTTTATGGCTCTGCACTTCTGGTGTGGAAAGTCGTGTTAAGAACTGACAGCGCGCATGGGCAGGCCTCTATGTAGGCCCAGTGACATCAATCCAGCGCCCACAATGCCGGTGACTAACAAGCAGCCGACCGACGCCACCTAACCACGCGCAAGGGTACCGCTGAAGAAAAAATCTCTGGATCCAGACTGACCCTTGGGGGAAATTGTAAGGTAAGGAATCTGCAAATAACCTATGTCTCTACCAGATGCATTGTTACCGAAGACAAGTAACTTTTTCTTTAGTGATGAAAGAACAGCCTTATAGATACACAAAGATGGGATCCCTGTTATGGGTCCTGTTGGGTAAATATCTATTGATAATCTCATTTGATGAGTCGGGTAGCAGAAGTAACGTGCATACCTAGCAGCTGAGGGTGTGACACTGTCGAACAGAGCCTTTGAAAGTAGGATGTCTGAGATCATCAAACAAAGTTTTGAGCACAATATAGGGAACACAAAGAGATAATAAAATGGGAGATATTGAAAGTGGTGTTTGGGGCAGAGGAATGCATGGCTAAAACAAAGCATTAGACTGCAGGTAGAAAAGACACTAAAAGACCAGAAGAAAGACATAATAACCCTGGACAAATATTTGCTGACCCATCCGGACAGTTGACCTGACTGGATGCCCTGAAACACAAAATGACTGGAAGATCTGAGACACTCAAATGTGTCATTATCACCTACAGGCAAAGATTGTACAGGGAGAGAGATCAAACAGGAAACTACTGGCAAGGGCCCTAAAGAGGGAAACATGCATACACCACATTACACATAACTGATAGGAAGGGAACATCTATTTTATTTTCAATAACAACTTGATACAGCAGTTAATACATTTTCTTGAGAAGCAGAGAGATCTTAGATTTCACAGTCACTAGAGAAGAGCTTTTAGTGTACATACAGGAATGAGGTTTACTTGGAAGCATACAAATTGTGCATTGCTTTCAGTGCAGGTGTTGTGTTTTCTACTATTAATATTCTATTATATTGTGTTATGTGCACAGATCTAGATGCATCTCAGTGCCAAAATAACCTTGTTAAGAGCCATGGTTTGTTGCAAGTGTTAAAGGAATTTGATAGCAGGATGAAAATGTGGAGTTGTTACATCACTGTTTGTTTTCTTCCCATCCCTAGGCTAGAGGCATCAAAAGATGATTACCGAATACGCTGTGAAGAGCTGGAAAAGGAGATTTCAGATCTGCGACAACAAAATGAAGATTTGACCTCCTTGGCAGATGAAGCGCAATCTTTAAAGGATGAAATGGATGTACTCAGGTAAAAGGTTTAGTTAAAATCCTAATTTGTAAATACTATTGTGTTTCACTTTGAATTATTAGATTCATGTCTGAAAATGAAAAATCATATATATGTAACTGTCTGCCACTGTTTCAGTTGTACAGAGTTCTGTAAAAAGAATGCTGGTATTAGTAATCTCAATAGCACTCTGCACCCAGCCTCATCAGAGGTATATTAAATATCAAAACTTCAGGATGTTGTCACTCATCAAATCTATCCCCAACTCATGAAGGGAGACTGGGCAGGCTGTGTGGTCACACAAGATGCTAATTTTCACATTCCAATTGCATCGAACACAGAAGGTGTCTGTTTTCTTGTCTTCAAAGCCCACTACCAGTACAAAATTCTCCTTTTAGGCCTCCAATCCACCACAAGAACCATTATAGATATGTGGTGATAGAAGCATATTTTCTTAGCAAGAAAAATAGCTTTGTCTACACATATTTACATATCAGAAATCCAACAGTAAGGAAATTGTCTTTGCTCCTAGGCTCCATTGACTCTTGGATTTTACTCAACACTAGTCTCTACAAGAGACCTTTACAGCAGTGTTTAGAAGATCACTGGACACAAGAACAAGGAGGCTGGGCAGACAAGATTGTTGTGAATCAACAAGCTCAGCAGTCATTCCTGTGGTGGCTAAACAATTAGAATCTACTCAAAGGCATTTCATTCCAACAAGATCATACATACCATGGTGACAAATGCTTCTCTATTAGGCTGGGTAGCTCACTTAGGAGAACTAATAGTTCACAGTCCGTAATCACCTCAACAACAGCTTTACCACACCAGTGTTATCAAACTGAAAGCAGTCCATGTCACTCTCAAAGTTCTCCATTTATCTCTGTTCTCAATCAGAGTTCTAGTAGTATCTTTTGAACAAACAGGGAGGAACGAGATCAAGGACATTTTGGTGATAATCCTATCACTTCAAGCAATTCACTTACTGGGTCAGCAAAATCAGTAGATCGTTTTCTTCAGGAGACCATTCCGTGGGAACCATGAATGGGAACTAAACAGACATCTTACAATCCATTTTCCTATATCGGGGCTTCCCAGAAATTGATCTGTTCCCAAACAAACAAAGTTCAAAATGCCCAAAATAGGGGTTCATATTATTGGGTCTACAAGTATAAAGAAAAAGCCAACATCAATAATCGTTCTTCACAATACCAGTAATCAAAGACTTTGAGGAAGGACTGTCCCCAGTGGGAGCTGGATTTGGGTCTTTCCAGCGCCTGTTCAGCAAGTATTTGCAATGCAATAGGTCTCGCATTTGCGAGAGTTTGAGCTTTTGGCATTGTAAATGACAATGCTTTTTATTTATGTGTTTTGAAAACCTGCAAGTGGTGCATAAACAAGCATTTTATACTCCCAGTCTTTGCTTACGTAAGATAAGGCTGGCAGTAAAAGAGGCGCAGTTACTTACTGCCAGCCTTGTTTCTCATAATCAACGACTATAAGTTCAAAGTGCGTGTTTACACACCACTTACAGGTTTTCAAAACACATAAATAAAAGGAATTGTAATATACAATGCCAATAGCTCAAACCCTTGCAAATATGAGACTTCTTTCATGTTTAATTACTAATCGTATAATAGACCACAATATTGTTCCTCAGTGGATTATATTTCTGTGATTTGATTTAGGTTTCTTAATAATATACTTGAAAAAGTTCCCATAATTTGACGATCCCGTTCCCTAATCCAATTTGGACATAAGTGGCGAGTCATGGCCTTCGGCCAGGATCTTGTCCCAGTACTGCAGCAAGTGCTCAATAGCCTCTGCCTGTGGCCAGGCCCAGCAGTACTGAGCTTAGGGTATAGTTCTGAGATACTACATATTCCTAGTATACCTTTTTAAGTACTTACAGGGCATGCCTCTCGACACAGAGCGTAGAGCACAGGCCATAGGCTCTGCCTCCATTGCTCAGTGATTATTATGCACAGCCTGCCGCCATGGCCACTGATAATGGCCACAGGGTGTGATCTCCAACAGTGACATTGGCCCAGTTTGAGAGACCTTAGTGTATGCTGAGCATGGCTGCGGCCTGCAGCACACCGAGTGAATGCTGTGCATAGTGATTGTCCTTATGCTCTATAACATGTCCAGTACTAACTCCTTCACTACCTTATGGAGATGGTCTAAGATCATGCCTAGCATTTATTTTTAGTGCCTCACCACATTTCTGTTTCCTATGACCACCAATCCCTGCAAGCCTTTCAAGGTCAGAATTATGTACCTGTGTACTTTTTTAATGTCTTATCAAATGGGACCTAATTTAATAGACCTGTGTGTTGTGGAAACTCACCAGCTGCTGCTCCAAACGCCGAACTCCCTTGCCATCCTGCCTGCCTCCCCGTATCCCTGGAGGGATTGACCGCCCCGCCGGGTGGTAACAGCTTGCAACACCCGCTTCGCGGGTGCCGCTGCGCGGCGTGAGGTCGAGGCTGCGGGAGCGTTTGTCAGTGGCTGAAAGGAGGAGGGAGCACCGCACCGCGAGGAAACCGAGGGCGCGCGCCGCAGGGACTCTCAAGACCAGGAGTCCCTGCGCTGCGCTGGTGTGCACGGCCGCGCCCCCAGCAAGACACGCCCCCCGGCCGACCAGGAAACAAAAGAGGGAAGTCTTCCAACTCTAAGCGGGACCCTGTGTGTTGTGGAAACTCACCGGCTGCTGCTCCAAACGCCGAACTCCCTTGCCATCCTGCCTGCCTCCCCGTATCCCTGGAGGGATTGACCGTCCCGCCGCGTGGTAACAGCTTGCAGCACCCGCTTCGCGGGTGCCGCTGCGAGGCGTGGGGTCGAGGCTGCGGGAGCGTTTGTCAGTGGCTGAAAGGAGGAGGGAGCACCGCACCGCGAGGAAACCGAGGGCGCGCGCCGCAGGGACTCTCAAGACAAGGAGTCCCTGCGCTGCACAGGTGTGCACGGCCGCGCCCCCAGCAAGACACGCCCCCCGGCCGCAACGCCCCCTCATAAACAACGGCTTTCCGCTCAGCGGGACGCCGAGCGAAGCCCGAGCAAAGGGCGGGCAGTCTGTGGCAGTCAGGGGCTGACAGAGGCTGGGCTGGGCCACCCCTCTTACATCCATCGCCTCCGGATCAAGATCTCGGAGTTTACTTGTGGGACCCGAGGCCATTATGTCAACCCGCTCTGGCAAAGCTTTGAGGGGCGGCGGAGAAAGTGCCTCAGGGGGTACTATGATCGGCACAATGGACACATTTATTACCAGGGTGGCTGCCGTCATTGAAAAGGAGATTGCAATGACGGAACGTCGCCTCTCACAAGACTCCTTTCCCTCCAAACGCTCTTCCCTGGGAGCTGTGGCACATGCTCTGTCCCCAATTTCCACCAACCCCACCTCTCCCCTGCCTGGGATCCTGTCCGGGGATCCACATATTGTAGCTATGGAGGCAGGAATTGACAGGATAGAAAGTCTGATATCCAATCCTCTTTCCACTAGCCCTAGCACAGTTGTGGTAGAGCCCTGCCCCGTTCCATCTATAGCTATCTCATCTGGTCATAAGTCACAATCCTGTTCTGATGTACCAACACCAGGCCAAAAACCGTTGCCCCAGATACGAACGGGCCGGGTGCATAAGAAAAGGAAAAGGGCGACCAGTATCTGGAAGGGTTGTCACTCCTCGCTTTATAAGCGTCCTAGGATACAGTCCCAAAGGGGTCCTACGCATTCAGATTCCTGAGGGCCTGAACCATCTGGGAACTTCACCCCTCTACAGCCTGCCGCCGACACCCTACAGTCTCACTCCTCGGTCCCGGCATTACTTATACTTGCAAACGAGGGCTCTACACTTGAGCCCCTCGAGAAACTGGTTAAGTCTCTGCTGGTACCACTCATTGACCAAGTTAAGAGTCTGGGGGATAGGTTAGACAGATTCAAACAGGCTACTAGGGACAATTTTTTCTCCCTGAAAACCTTGCTTAAATTACAGCCAAAGCTCAGTGAGGATAACGCAGATAGGAACGCAGGAAAAGGGGATTCTGTGGGCCAACCACAGGGAAACCAATCGGCATTGCCTGCTAAGGCACAAGCGACTGGGAAAGTCACTACACCAGCTTCCCTAGCCGGTGCAAAACAGGCATGGCCGATTGCTACTACTCATGTCGCCCAAGTGCATGCTAGCCCCCCCTCAGCAGTGAAATCACCCATGCCTAACCCTGCCCAAAAGAAGCGGCAAAAGGGAGGGGTCGGTCTTAATTCCAAACCTTTGGCCGCCCCGCCCACTAAAGCTAGTGGAGTAGCCGCGACTCCAAAGGCAAACCCATCCACTTCTCCACCTAAAAATCCCTCCCCAGTGGCCATTCCACAAAAGGCGATACGCATGTGCCCCCCAGTCAATCTCCCCCCTGAGTGTCAACCATACGTTGTTGTCCTAGTCAAGGTTCCCCCCCTGAAGGACACCCAGCAGGAAACCCACCAGGCACTAAAGAATAAGGTCATCCACTGGCTGCAAGCCAACAGACCCCTTCCATTGGGTGTGGACGGCCTGATTCTTGGCGTACGCAGGGTGGGTTGGATCGGACAGGGGAAAAAACTATTTGAGGGGGATTGTGTGGTGGTCAATTTCCAAGACATAAGAGCTGCCCACTCAATATGCAGTCTAGGGCGAGCCGCGGCCGCCCCCGGAGTTGATGCAGTTGACCTAACATTCTTCTACCCGCGGCCGGCCTCGAATCCCCTTGTCAACCATCCCGTGTTCCTTCCCCAAAATAACGCCTACGGTCAATGGTACCCAGCAACAACTGTAGCGCAGTCGCACACAGTTCTGCCATTACCGAACTGGGGCACTTGGGGCTGTTGACTTTGCGATGCCCCTGAGGAGGCTCTGGTGGTCCGGAGTCCCGGCCTCCAGTCCCCTCCTACTGCTAAAAATAATATCCCTCTGACCACACCAGAACAGGTTACCGTCGAGATTTCAGGGGAACTAAGGGAGGTGAGGGTGCCACTTGACCCTACAGTTGGCTGTCCTACTGTGGGTGTTGTGGACTTATTCGGTCCTGTCGAGACCCGGAGCATTGCGGCTTTGGCGGACCCACCTATTAGGGTTCTCAGCTGGAATGTTGCTGGTCTGCACAGGAAGTTGGCACTGCCCGACTGGAACTCGCTTGTGGAGCAATACTCCATATGCCTGTTCCAGGAAACCTGGAGTAAGGAGCCCTTACACAAGGCAGGATATTCTACCCATCACTTACCAGCTGTCCACTCAGAAACTGGTCGGGCGGCCTCCTCATCTGGGTGGCTTCTGCACTTAATTGCAGGGTGGAGGAGCGGGACACCAGATGTCTGGACCTTCTTAACATCTCCCTGAAAAATCCCAAGGGACGAGTTATTCTAAACATCTTTAACATCTATGCCCGAGGTATGAAGGGGGGGTAGAGAATCCCCAACTATAGCCTGCCTGGAAGCTTCGCTTCGATCCTCACCACACAAGCACTGTACTTTGGTTGCGGGTGACTTTAATTGCACCTTTGAGCCCCTTGGCCCCGAAATTTCACAAGATCAAGAGGAAAATGATAATAGGTGGGGGATACCAGCTTTAGAACTCAGACCAATTAAAAAATGGACAGAAGTGGTGCTTCAGATTAACTCCTTAACAATGGAGTTTGATCTGAGGGCCGCTAATGGCAGGACTGATTCTGACAAAGCGGGAGCCCATACATACAACAGGCCAGGACACACGTCAAGAATAGATTATTTTCTTCTTGACGTAAACCTGTGGAGCCTGATAAATGATATGGTGATTATACCCTCCGTCGAGAGTGATCACAACCTCCTCTCGCTTACATTGTCCCATAGGTGGTTAACTGGTACAGGGAGCGGAACCGCTTGTAACCCTACCCCGGATATGTCATCGGTCTCCAACTGCGGACGACGGCTAAAGTGGGCGAAGCTGTCGCTCTCAGTGGAGAAAACTTCCACCATAAGGCAGCTTCTTATTGCAGCCTTAGAAAATCTTGACTCCCCGGAGGATGGGTCGCTGGAGGTGACCGCTTGGTTCTGTAGCCTAAACCAGGCTATTAGTGACCTTTTTGTTGTCCCAGCTAGTGCCAATAGGAGGAAACTCTGTCCACGGGCTAGACAAGACTGATTCAATCGCAAGTGCAGGGAGGTGAAGACACTGCTTGTTGAAGCAGTCAAATCCAAAATACATACGAGAACCAGGGAGGCAAGAAGGCAATACTCTCTCTGCCAAAAAAAATGCCAAGAAGGAGTGGGAGGACAACTACTGGCAGGACCTCCTGGCTGCTAGCCGAGCGAAAGATGCTAAGGGCTTTTGGGACCTGGTGGGCAGCAGGAATCGTCCCGACGACTCACTGAGGACCTGCACCATTACTGCCCAGACATGGTTTAACCACTTTCAGACACTCTATTCCGCCATTGAAGGCCCACTTAATGATCCCTTCATCCTTCCGCCATATACCCTGGATAGAGTTTTGGATTTGTTTTCTGCACGGGAGGTCACGAACCTGATTAAAACTCTGGTGCCATTAAAAGCAGCCGGCCCGGACAGGCTCCCAGGGGACGTTCTTCGAGCCTATCCAAAAGAATGGGGGGCACTGATCTCGGCCCTTCTTAATGCCATCATCGAGGGAGGATCTGTGCCTGATTCCTGGAAAGGGGCAGAGGTAGTCCCAATTTATAAGAAGGGTTGCCGGGATCTACAGGCCTATAAGCCTAATAGACTCGAGCCAGAAACTGGCAGGGAAAGTAATTTTGGGGAGGATTCTCCAATGGGTGGATGACAACCACATACTGTCTGATATGCAAGCTGGGTTTCGTTCAGGGACAGGAACCATCGAACAAGTGTTCAGGCTCCTGTTACTGTACTGGAAGGTGGTGGAGCTAGGCAAAGGCAGTCTTTACTTGGCCTTTATAGATCTGAAGACTGCCTTTGACCTGGTTCCTAGGGAGGAACTCTGGAGGGTGTTGTATGGCCTAGGGATGCCCCCTCACATCTTAAACCTCCTTATTAAATTGCACAATGCCAACTATGCCCAGGCTAGATGGGGGCTGAATGGGGAAAAGACCGACAAGATCAGGGTCGAGAGGGGAGTACGGCAGGGCTGTGTTCTAGCTCCCACCATATTCTCCCTCTATGTAAATGGGGTGGTAGAGCACCTGCTTGGAGAGCCAGCAGACGCCCCCACATTGGGTGGCGTAAAAATTCCAACATTGCTGTTCGCCGATGACACCCTACTCATCTCGAACACTCCCCAAGGCCTCCAGAAACTCCTGAACCGCTTCCAGGATTTTTGCACTACCAGAGGACTAGTCATCAATGTGGACAAAACAAAGTATCTAATCATGCACCCCCCCCGTAAACTTGGCCGCCCACCTATTTTGAACTCTATACCCCTTGAAAGAGTGGCAGAATTAGATTACCTGGCAATCCGTCTGAGCGATGCTATGAGCTGGACTGCCCATATTAACAAAATGACAGTTGGTCATAAAAGGGTGGGGGGGGGGCCTCCCTAAGGAGTACAGTAACTCAACAAAACACTGTGTAGCCCCGTTAGTAGACATCTATAAAGCCTGAGCTGTATCTGCATCACTCTACAGAGCCGAACTATGGGGCCTAGGCAACATGGAGTCTCTGACCAAGGCAGAGAATAAATTTATTAAGGATCTCCTTGCCATTCCGATGAGTACCCCGACAGTCCCGGTGCTAATGGACGCAGGCTGCAAATCAATTAAAGACCAGGATCGCCTCCGTCCTCTCTTGCTTTGGGCTCGCTTGTGGAGGGTCCCTGAGTTAAAATCCTATGCCAACGGGCTGGCAGAGGTGATGTGTTCGGATGGTTGGCAGAAGATTAAATGGCTTAGGGACATCAAACATCTGCTAGGGGACCTAGGCTTGGGGTCTTGCTGGTCCAACCACTCAGCTCCCCCAAAGGAGTCCCTAAAAAAACTATACTGGGAATGGGTTTCCACCAAGCTCATCAGCAACCAGCGTCACTGCAATGCCACCGCAGCTTATTTGAAAATAAAAGACGTTGTTGCCCTTGAGCCCTATATGGACATTATTACCATCGCCATGGACCGGGTTCTCTATATTAAATTCAGACTAGGAACTCTACCCCTTGCCGACCTCCGCTCCAGGTGGAATATGTCTCAGCCAGCATCACGCCATTGTGCCCTATGTTCTGACAAACCCGAAACTGTGGCACACTTTCTTTTTGAATGTCCGGATTATGCGCGCCCTAGATCACGCTGGCTTAAACCAATTTGCAGAGAACTGGGCACTCGACAGTACTTGGTCGCCCTCCGGATTTTATTAACTGATACAGCCCCTCCCATTGTCTGTGCCGTATCTAAATTTTTAAAATGGGCCTGGTTGATCCGACTAAAAAGACTGTCTATATCAATTTAATTCTTTCTTACTTAATTTATTCTGATTAATTGCTGTTTTTATCCTTTTATTTTAAAATGTACAGTCACATTTATGATATGCTGTTTTATATTTTTGTAATGCTTTTATGATATATGCATATCGAAATAAAGCAATCAACCAACCAATAGAAGTGTTTACTATATGCCCATGGTAGGAGGTGTGGGCTGTGACACTTATTTTTGGGGACGTATGATTCATCACAAAAGCTAGAGAGAGAAAGACACAAAATGTAAAAGGAGGGTAGACAAATAGGAAAGCCCTGACAAAGGGAGAAAGCTATGATGAAAAATAACCTGCAAGAGTGAGATAAGGTTATGGACCTAAATGGAATGAAAACTATGCACCCTCAATATTCATGAGATATAGAGATGGAATTTAATATAAAGAGTGACTCAACCATAACTACAGAGATGATGTCACTGCCTCTGAAACACACAGAGGTTGAAAATATTTGAAGATCTCTGCATATTTATTATATATAAAACATTTGGTGAATACAGGCTCAGAATAAAGCCCTGGCATTCCGTGATCAGTGAGGATGCTGCTTACTTCTAATGAGTTATGGCCTTCTGGCCTCACTAACGAATATCCCAGGCTTGTGTAGCTCACCTCTGGACCTCATTATGTCATGTGTCTTTCTTTAAAGTCACTGGAGTACAGTTCAAAGGGCTGAGCTGCAAGGGTCACTGCAAGCCACTGAAAAGCGCTGCTTACACTGGTGTGCTTACAAATAGAGCCTGCTACCTATTACTGTTTTGTAAAACAATTATTGCCATCACTCATGTTCATATTTTGAGCATTTTGTTGGGCGCACGTGAAATGGAAGTGCCTGTGTTTTGTACTCTCATATGTATAGGTGTGGGGGCTTCCTCGAACTTCACACCCCCTCCTGAAATAGCGGGGCAGAAAATGTTCAACTCAGATGGGCCTCACTCACTTTAAATTTATTTGAAGTCGACACATAAAGTATTATTGTGGCCTGTAATATTAAAGCATGCTGTTTGCAGTGCAATGAAAAGACAAAACTGTAGCATTATTATTTTAATAAGGCAGAGTTACGTATGTAGCACAGACCTAATGTTTACCAACTATTCTGTCTGCATCAGGAATTGATGGTGGGGCAGACGAACCGTAGAGTTACTTGTGCATGTTGTTACTGCCAAAAAACAAACCCTTTCTTTAAATCCAAATGGCATTCTGCAATATACATCTATTAAGCGTCACCTGATACAGTGCTGTAGTAATTGGACGGGCTGAAGACCAATACATAAAAATACACAAGATATAACAAGTACTCACTATTTTTAAATCTATTGTTTGTACATTTTATATAAGAAACGCAGATGTGTGCAACGGATAACAAACGTAGATTACTGTCTTGATAGACACTTATACATACATACACTGGAAGTATTTGTATTTTGTATTTGTATTTCCGGTTTATATAGCGCCAACTCACCGACCGGTCTCAAGGCGCTTTTGACCAAAAGGACAACATCCTACTCAGCAGGATGACCAGAGGGGAAGCGTGCTTAGGCTAGACTCAAAGCCTCTCTGAACAGAATTGTTTTCAGAGACTTCCTGAAGCGAAGGAGGTTTCCTTCTTTTCGGAGGGACTCAGGTAGTTTGTTCCATATTTTAGGGATCAAGACCGAAAAGGATCTTCCACCTTTTGTAGCAAGTCTATAACGGGGGCAGACAAGCAGTTGTGCATCGGAGGACCTAAGACACCGTTCTGGCTTATACAGCTCCAGTCGTTTTTTTATGTATGACGGAGCTTGTCCATAGATCGCTTTATGGGTTATACAGAGGCTCTTGAATTCAGACCGCTGCCTTTTAGGCAGCCAATGGAGGCTCTGTAGCAATGGTGAGGCATGTGAGCGTCTTGGTAGCCTGAAAATAAGGCGGGCCGCATCATTCAAAGTCACCTGCAATCTGTTAGTTAGACTTTTCGGAAGGCCTAAGTACAGCGCATTTCCGTAGTCCAGCCTGGATATTATGGTCGCGGATACGACTGTACGCAGCATGGACCTAGACAAAAGAGGGGCTAATTTGCGTAGTTGTCTAATCAACCCTGTGCAGGTTCCGGCTACGGTGGCAATCTGTTTCGCCATTGACAACTCACGGTCTATCTTAATGCCCAAACTTTTTACTTTGTCCGCTGGTTTAGGAGCAGGGCCCAGATCCTGGGGCCAATACAAGTCACTCCATGGGGAGCAGGTCGATGCGACCAATAAAACTTCTGTCTTCTCAGGGTTTATTTTCAGAAGATTCGAAGACATCCACCTAATGGTGTATCTGAGTACATTCTGTGCCTGGGTCTGAGCTTGTACTGTATTATCTATACTCAGCAACAGTTGGGTGTCGTCAGCGTAATTAAATACGCGACAACCCATCTTTGCCAGGGAGTTGATTAATGGCTGAAGGTACAGGTTAAATAGGAGAGGAGATAAGGCGGAACCTTGAGGTACCCCGCATGTTAAGTTTCCAACCTCTGAAATCTCCTCCCCTAGCTGAATCCTCTGTGTTCTTCCAATCAAGAAAGATTTCAGCCAACAGTTTCTTTTATCCCCTCCTGTTTTGTTTATATCGACCTGAGCTGCCGAGGACTCGGTGCAGCACTGTCAGCGGAAACGCAGTCCCATCACATGCCGGCTAACAGTCACAGCGAAAGGACCAGGGAGATTTGTCCTTAAAATATCAGAAGGGATTGTGGGTGAAGAGGGGATGCTGGAAAGAGAGATAGAAAAAGGGGGCAGGGTGGATGGAAAGGGGGAATAGAGGTGGAGACAGTCTAGGTTGTGCAGAGTGGATGCGGTTGTTGTAAAGTTAGTGGAGGAGCACAGAAGGTAAGGAGGGAGGAGGAGAAAGGAAGGAGTAGTAAATGTTAGTAGGAGTAGCAGAAGACTAGAGGGAGGGGGAACAAACAGTGCGTAAACATGTACTCAATCCTCAACAAGCAGTGTTGTGGGAGGGGTTTACAGAGAAGGGTGCCGCACTGGGCAAAGTGGAGCTGCTTAATGCAAAGTACATTAAAATAATTAAAACATGGACTGGGGCATATAGACTCCAACATGGCGACAGCAGAGAGCGGCGAGGTCACTGCAGGAGTAACGCACCTGAAATGTGAAACCAGTAATTGCTGCTTTGCAAAAATGTTCGTGATTTAAAAACGTTCAAAGCGTTGTCGCTTATGCCAGGCATTAGTGCTGTTACATCATGCAGGGGTTTAGTGCATTTGAGTTTTCAAATTGTAGGCTTAAACCTATTTTTTGTAACAAATTTGTTAATTTTGGACCAGTGAAGTCTGACACACTTTCTAAAATTGAGAACAAGCTCTTCTTTGTTACCAAAAGAGTCTTCCTTCATTTGTGTTACGGTCGATCATCCCATGGTTTTAGTCGCGGCAGCAGAGCACCCCCTAGTCGGTAGATTATGGCAGCTTTACCTTAAAGGACATCTCAACCTGATACCTTTCTTTTGATATAAATGTTCATCTTCGCAAGCATCTTGATTTCTTTTAGCCCTTGAGAGTTTTAAAAAAACACTTTGTGTGGCGCCACTTAACTTCAGAACTATCAGGGTTCTAAATCTAACCTGGGTGTCACTGGTGCTGCCAACAGGGAAAGCCACTGCTTTTGCCTGCACTGACTCGTGCCGTGCGCGAGGATCGGGGCAGAGGACTGCCACTTCCTTTATTCTCCCAAAAAATGCATTTCCAGGACCTGGATATTAACGAAGTAACCCTTGAAGAGCCGTGGCAGGAAAACCTTTCGGAACTCTACAAGGATACCAGCACACCTTTGGGTATTCCGCTAGGATGAAATCCCACACGTTTCATCCGGATTAAAACGAAGGAATTTCAGACTCATTAAAACGAAGGAGTCTCAAAAGGATCGCAAAAGCCTTGTGCAATCCCTGCCGGTCTGAAAAAGTGACCCTAGCAGAAAACTCTTCCCAGATAAAGAAGCCTGATTTGCGGTGGTGGGACACGACGGAAGCCTTTCAGAGAAGGGAGGCTCGAGCGTGAGACAAGGACACAACGCAGGGATGACTAGCATCAGACGACTGGTGGGTGGGGCCTAAGGGAGACCAGGCATGCACCAACCCCACTTCCAAAGAAGCCCGACAGAAAACCAACAACAATAGTTCTCGGAAGCGAAACAGGTCCAGAAAGTTCGATGTGTTCACTGCTTTACTCTCGTTTTCCCATTTAAGCATACTTTCACTGTTTCCTGGCGCTCACGGTTATATTTCTAACTGCGACAATCACATCTGTTCCCAGAGCCGTTTTTTGCTCCTTAGGGTAAATCGGCAGAGGCACAGAAATCCCACGTGTTGGGGAAATGCGGGAGGCTAACTACCCCTGTCCTACAACACGGACCCTCAGTCCCCACAGATACCCCTTTACAATGAGACACCGGCTTACACGTATCTTCCTTGAGGAATTCAAAAGCCGGAACAGCGGGAACCACTGCAGAAGCGGTTCCCTACCTACGATGTTAGTGCCAGTCAGTGGCGGCAGCAGCCACTTCCATATCTCCAAATTTCTCAGTTCACAACCAGATGGTAGGAATGAGAATTGATCAACTGGGAGACATATAAACAAACAATCCAGGAATATCATGGTCTCTGGTACCATCAAGGCCTATTGGACACCGATGAATACAGATTTCTGAGAACTGAGAAACCTGGAACACCGTGTATTTATTTTCTCCCAAAAATACATAAGTCGCACTTCTCCAACAGGGCGTCCGATAGTCTCCTTCAATGGGAAATTATTGGAGAAAACATCGATTTTTCTGGACCTGTTTCTATTCAAATATGTATCGAATTTAAGATCGTATTGTAAGGATAGCACAGACTTTCTTTGCAGAATACATGATGTCCAGTGGGAAGAAGGATATCGAATGATTGGATTGGACGTGTGTTCTCTCCATACATGCATCGGCCATGTCAAGGGGGTGGCAGCATGTATGTACTTTTTAAAGAGCAGGCATATCGATTATTGGGAACACAACAATATGTTGGAAACCATGATGCTCTTTTGTCTAAAACAGAATATCTTCTTCTTTGAGAAATCTGTGTACCGGCAACGGTCTGGCACTGCCATGGGCACATGTTTTGCCCCCAGCCTAGCAAATTTATTCCTAGGCTGGTGGGAGTAACAAACTGTCTGGACTGAAAGGTTGGAGCAATATACTGATCACATACTTGTGTGGATCAGGTATATTGACGACTTATTCCTCATATGGAAAGGTCCGGCAACCCTTGCAAGGGAGTTCATTGAAAAATTGGGAGCTAATGATCTGAATTTGCAATTTACTCATGTCATCAGTTCCAGTTATTGCAAGTTTCTAGATATAGCGGTAGAGATAGTACAAGGAAAAATCACAACTCTCCTCTTCCGCAAGGAAACCGCAGGGAACACAGTGCTGCATGTGGCGAGTCACATCCATTTCCCTTAGTACAGAGTATACCCTATAGGTAATTACTGAGGGCTCGCCGTAATGGCAGCACAAATGAGGACTTCCAAAAGGAACAACAGATCATGGTGACCTTTTTTAGAGAGAGGGGTATAAGGAAGACATTCTAACCAAAGCCAAAGAGAAAGTTAGAAATCTAACACAGCATGATTTACTGTTCAAACCATCCAACAGTGTAGCCAAAAAATGTACACAAGTTAATGGGGAAGCGCCCAGAATGACAACTCAATTCAGTAGAGGTGCATTGGCCCTCAGAAAAATAATGAAAGGACATTGGAACCTTCTGGCAGCAGACCCCATAATAGGCAAACGCGTAGGAGCCGGGCCACAGGTTACCTATAAGCGAGCCAGGTCCCTATGGGACCACCTAGTCCACAGCTATCCCCTGGAGGAAACAGTCTCACAATGGCTTAGAGCGCCCAATGGTTTTTCCATGTGTGGGACCTGTAAGGCCTATCGTAAGGGAAAGAATTGTAAAGACTACACAACAGGCACAAATGAAGTTAGGGCAATCTAACAAGCTATCAACTGCGAATTTGCTGTCTACATACTGGAGTGTCCTTATGGCCTCCGGTATGCAGGCAACACCAATCTCCCCCTCAAATTGAGAATATTGCAGCATCTACGTGCCATCACGAATCATGATCACAACTATCCCGTGGCACGACGTTACACTAAGTCCCATAGAAGCAACAATAGCAGCCTGCATTCTTTGTGGTTGATAGGATCCCCAAACAAATAAGAGGGGGTGACTGTGAGAGACGTCTCAGGATCCTCGAGTCCAAATATATTATTGATTTGGACTGTAAGGTTCCCAGAGGGCTCATCGGTGGTGAGGAGCTTCTGTAGTAGGGGATCTCTGTGTATAGTCATAATCTAGTGAATAGTCCCGCCCATGTGCGTGGACCCCGGAGCAATCAGAAATAATCTCTTACAGTGTCAAAAAAAATGCAGAAATGCATAGACACTTAAGAGAGAATTTAAAGACAGATAATGCAGCCTAAAAAGGCTACACTGTCCAGTACTTCAACTAGAAATTCCACCATAAAATCCACAAAAACAGCAAAGCCTGTACAGATTTCCCTTGCTTCACCAGCAAGATCCCTCAGGAATGATAGAGAGAAGAACCTGGACAGACAAGCCCCATAGGCTGCCATTATGTGGCTTAAACAGGATACTGTGCCTTTAAGGAAACCTTCCAGAAGCTTCTCCCAGTATCCCAGAATGCATAGCAGGTCCAACTTACTTTCAGTTCTTTTTTCTGGCTCCTGCAAGCAGGACCCTGGAGCATTGAGCTCTCCCTTTTTAAGGGTTTTTGTTGGTGTTTTTTACACTACTTTCGATTTTGTGTACTTTTGAAGTACTTTGGTGTCTTCTTCTTGGTCTTTTCAACACTTTAGTTGTCTATAATGCCTGCATTATTTGACAAATGCCCGAGGTGCTCCAGGAAGAAGGCCAAGTCAGACCCCCATGAGGTCTGTATCCTCTGCCTTCCTTCTTCCCACATCCCAGAGGAGTGTGAGATCTGCCGTGGGTTCACTGGCAGGACCCTGAGGGACAGGATGAAAATCAGACTTCAGGGACTCGAGGAGAGAAGGATGAAGGCACAAGGTGGGTCTGGTGGGGATTCTTCTGCCCATGCTGAGGCCTCTGGGGGGCTCCCCAGGGGCAGGATGTCCAGCAAACGTTATCTGTCTCCGTCTGGGTCGGTGGCTCCTACCACGACGTCGAGAGGAATGACTGCTATCTCTTCCCCTTCTCCCCAGGGCTCTGGGTCGAGACGACGTTGACCGTCTACGTCGAGGGATGTGGACAGGCCGCCGTCGAAGTCTCCGGTGGCTGCTTCATCGACGTCTGTTTCGACGTCGAGTGCTCGCAGTCATGTGGCCCGGCGTCGGTGCTCGTCGTCGAGACGACACCGCCGGCCGCCGCCGGCGAAGAGGAGGCGATCGGCGTCGAGGGGCTCCTCGGCGTCGAGGCACGGACGGTCGCAGTCGAGGCACAGAAGGTCGCCGTCGAGGCACAGAAGGTCGCCGTCGAGGCACAGAAGGTCGCCGTCGAGGCACAGAAGGTCGCCGTCGAGGCATCGACGGCGCAGGAGGTCGACGTCGAAGCATGGACGACCGACGTCGAGGCGAAGGAGACGTGCGACGTCGAGGTTGTCTCGCTCGACGTCGAGGAAGCGCAACTCGACCCCGAGGGGACGGCGCTCGCCGTCGGGTTGCCGTTCTCCGACTCCCAAGAGGCGCGGAAGGAGCGCTGACGCCAGGAGTCGCTCTGGAAAGCGTCAGGAGGCTGTGGATGACTCTCCTAGGTCCCATCCTAGTGAGGGGGGAGATTCACCGGGTTCAGCGCACTCTGCTGTGTTCACCCCGACTAAGCCTAAGTCGGTTACTCCTCCTCCTCCCCTACCAAGAGGGCCTCGTCCTCGGTCCCCTACTCCACCACCACTGCCACCTCTTCAACCTCCTCAGGATCCTCCGTTGGAGAAGCCTCCTCCAGTACCTCCGAGGACCTATTCGTTGCCAAGGTTCCCTACTCCTCCTACAGGGACTCCTCGGCCGGGGGCACCACCCAGACCTAAGTCTCCTGCCCCAGTAGCTCCGACAGGGCGACCTAAGCCCAGGACTCGCGATCCCGCTCCGGGCGGAGAGGGAGAGAGCGCAGTCGGCACCGTTCCTCTACGAGATCGAGGCGGCGCCACAGGAGGCGAGAGTCGCGGTCCCGCACGGATTCCTCCGGGACCAGGTCTTTCTCCCCAACGTTGTCGGACTCGCCAGGGACAAGGGTGTCCCCAGTGGACGATATCAGTACCTTTCAGGACGTACTCTTGAGGGGGGCGGCGAAGCTCGGGATCACGGTGACGGCTCCAGCACCGACGACGTCCGTGATCTTTGAGACACTTCACAAGAGGCACCTGTCCCGCCCTCTTCTGCCGCTCGTGCTAGGTTTGGAGGAACCAGCAAAGGAATTGTTCCTTACGCCTGCAACTACGAAGGCCACTCCGTTCCGCCTTATTAAGAAGTACAGGGCTCCGGACTCGAACCCGGCGTTTCTGAGAACTGACCCGGTGCCAGACTCCGTGATTGTGACGGCGGCCAGGAAGCAGCACTCGACCTCCCCGTCTTCTACTGTTCCTCCGGATAAGGAAAGTCGTTGGATCGACTCCAATGGGAGAAAGGCCTGTGGGACGGCCTCTACGTCCATGAAGGCCGCTAGCGACACGGCCCTGCTGGGACGTTATGATCGGGCGCTGTGGGAGTCCCTACAACAGTTTGCGGATCTCCTTCCAAAGGATCGGAGGGAGGATTTCCTGGAAGTCCTGAAGGAGGGGATGCTGGTCTCCAATCAAGTCATCAGCGCGGCAGCTGATGCCTCGTTGCTGGCGACCCATGGTAATTGTCATGGGATTAATCAGAGACGCCATGCCTGGCTTAGACTGACGTCCCTCAAGCTGGAGGCACAGCAGAGAGTTGCTAATCTGCCCTTCTCGGGGGAGACCCTCTTCGGGAAGCACGCGGACGATGAAATGGCCCGCATGAAGGCGGAGGCGGAGACCTTGACGGCGGTGGGCTTGGAGAAGCCCAAGGACAAGAAGACCTACCGCTCGTTCCAGAGGAGGTTCGGGGCGCAGGGCCGAGGGCGAGGACAGGCTGCGGGTCAGCAACAGCAGCAACAGCAGCAGTACCGCAGGCCCTTCCAAAAGCGCCAGAAGGGTAGGGGAGGCCAACAACCCTCTACCGCGAACAAGGGCGCAGCAGGGTCTCGACCCTGAGCTGTTACTTCCCCCTCGTCCGTTACCCGCTCCGGTGGGGGGAAGCATTCAATCTTTTCTGGCAGAGTGGAGAAAAATTACTCAGGACAAGTGGGTGCTGAATATTGTTTGCAATGGATACAGTCTTCGGTTCATCAGCCCTCCTCCAGCGATCCCTCCGGTCAGCTCGCAGTATCAACTGCGCGAGCTCCAGGCGGAGGCCGATATCCTGTTAAGGAAAAGGGCGATAGAAGACGTACCTCTGTCTCAGAGAGGAAGAGGTCTGTACTCCCGATTCTTTCTGGTCCGCAAGAAGGACAAGAACGAGTTTAGGCCCATTCTGGATTTGCGACAGGCAAATAAGTGGATTCGCAGAGAAAAGTTCTGCATGCTGTCGTTGCATCAGATTTATCCTCAGCTGCAACGGGGAGACTGGCTGTGTGCCATAGACCTACAGGATGCTTACTTCCATGTGCCCATTGCACACAAACACCGGAAGTTCCTGCGATTCCAAGTCGGCTCCAATCACTATCAATACACAGTGTTGCCGTTCGGACTGAAGTCTGCACCCAGAACATTCTCGAAGTGCATGGCGGTGGTGGCCGCACACCTGCGGAAGAACAAGGTGTTTGTCTACCCGTACCTGGAGGATTGGTTGATCAAGGCCTCCTCCTTCTCGGAAGCTCAAGCGCACTTCCAGAAGACGTGCGTTCTCTTGAACAAGCTGGGGTTGCACATCAACATGTCCAAGTCTGTCCTGACTCCGGTCCAGTGCATACAGTACTTGGGAGCCTCAATCGATACGCTGTCAGCAAGCGTGTCTCCTTCGGAGGAGCGACGGCGATCGATCCTTCGGAAGGCTCAGGCTCTTATGACCGCTCCATCTACAACAGTGAGGACGGTGTCTTCTCTACTGGGGTCGATGGCCTCTTGTATCTTCCTCACTCTCCATGCAAGACTTCACATGAGACCTCTGCAGGAGTGCTTGGAGGACCAGTGGGACCAGAGGAAACGATCTTGGGATGACAAGATACGACTGCCTCTGCATGCTCTTCAGTCTCTGAAGTGGTGGTGTTCAGCGGAGAATCTCCTCAGAGGGGTTCCCTTCCACAAGGACATTCCTACTCAGACGATCGTGACGGATGCTTCTCTCCACGGCTGGGGAGTGCATTCGGGAGACTTACAGATTCAAGGTGTGTGGTCTCCGATGGAGTCCACTTATCACATCAATTTCCTGGAACTCCGAGCTGTTCACTTGGCGCTGAAGGCCTTTCATCCGTCCTTCCGGACCAACTCTCTGCTTGTACAGACGGACAATACTACCACGATGTATTACCTCAACAAGCAGGGTGGGTCGAGATCGCGCACCCTGTCTCGGGAGGCACAGACGATCTGGCATTGGCTTCTGGCAAGAGGATTGACGATAACGGCCACCCATCTGCCAGGTGTGCAGAATGTTCAGGCGGACGCACTGAGCAGACTGATTCAGGAAAACCACAAATGGGTCATAAACGACGACGTGCTAGGAGAAGTCTTCGAAAGGTGGGGGACTCCAGACGTAGATCTGTTCGCCACCGCCGAAAACAGCAAATGCCGAGACTTCGCCTCCAGGTACTACCAGCAAAGGACGCTGGGGAATGCACTCTGGATCAACTGGTCGAACAGCTTTGTGTACGCTTTTCCACCCATTCCCCTGATTCCAGCGGTGCTGATCAAGCTGTCCCAATCCAGGGCGCGGATGATCCCGATTGCCCCGGAATGGCCCAGACAGTGGTGGTTCACGGACCTTCTACACCGGTCTCTCCTTCCGCACATACGGCTGCCGTGCAGGCCGGAACTTCTCACGAAGGTCGGGGGGCAGATGTTGCACCCGAACCTCTCCTCTTTGAGTTTGGCGACATGGCTCCTGAGATAGTGCAATATGGCCATTTGAATCTCCCAGACGATTGCATGGACATACTGAAGGAGGCTAAGCGACCTTCCACTAGGACTTCCTATGCTTACAAGTGGAAGAGGTTCTGTATCTGGTGCAAGTCTAAGAACTATGACCCAACGACATGCAAGGAAGACGTCATCCTTCCTTATCTTCTACATTTGGCGCGGTCTGGCCTTAACTTTCATTCCATTAAGGTTCATCTTGCTGCCTTGACTGCCTACAGGAAATGCCCTTCACAGACTTCCTTCTTCCAGATCCCTGTGGTCAAAGATTTCTTGGAAGGCTTGAAGAAAGTGTTCCCTCCTGTCAGGCTTCCTTCGCCTTCATGGGATTTGAATGTGGTGCTGTCCAGATTGATGAAGGAGCCTTTTGAGCCTATTCATAAGGCTTCGTTGCACCACCTGTCCTGGAAGGCGGCGTTCCTCGTGGCCATTACATCGGCCCGCAGGGTGAGTGAAATTCAGGCGTTGTGTTGCCGAGAACCTTATACTGTATTTCATGCTGCTACGGTTGTTATGCGTACTCACCCTAAATTTCTTCCCAAGGTTATTTCTGATTTTCATATCAACCAGACTATAACTTTGCCTACGTTTTTTCAGGATCCTTCATCTCCAGCGGAAAGGTCTTTACATTCCCTGGATGTCAGGAGGGTGTTGAAATTTTATCTGGATAAAACCAAGGATATTCGTAGGTCAGACCAATTATTTGTCAATTATGGATCTGTCAGGACGGGTTTTGCTACCTCTAAGCAGTCCATCTCTAGGTGGATTGTGTCCTGCATACAGCTGTGTTACCAAAAAGCTAATAAGACCTTAGGGGGTAAGCCTAAGGCTCATTCCACCAGAGGTAAAGCTGCCACGACAGCTTTACTCCGTAATGTTCCGATTGCAGAGATCTGCAAGGCGGCCACTTGGAAGTCGGTTCATACCTTTGCTAAGCATTACTGCCTGGACACTGATGCCAGGGCAGACGCTCAGGTTGGGCAGGCTTCGCTGCGGAATTTATTCGCACTATAGTGGTTGTTTCTGTTTCTCCACCGCCGCTTTGGTGTGGGGATGGGCTTGCCATTCTATTCACTAGATTATGACTATACACAGAGATCCCCTACTACAGAAGGAGTAGTTTCTGTCCTGTAACTCCAGTTCTGTAGTAGGGGTATCTCTGTTATAGTCATAAGCTCCCTCCCGCCTCCCCGGTGGAGAATTCTTCATGTAAGTAATGCTACAGGTCTGGCGTTTTTTACGCCTTCAAAAAGAACTGAAAGTAAGTTGGACCTGCTATGCATTCTGGGATACTGGGAGAAGCTTCTGGAAGGTTTCCTTAACACGTCGTCCTTGAGTTTGGTGCACAATAAGTCTGATGTGCCGTTTCCTGCTGTGCCGCCTCTTAATTTCCTACCATCTGGTTGTGAACTGAGAAATATATATAATCTATGTGTGGCATAATTTTGTTGGCTGGCTGCACCGACAGTGCGCACCTCCTACCTCGGCCAAGAACTCCGGCAGAAACATCTAGTGTGTTTGTGTATGTATATATGTATGTAAATATATATATATCTTCAAAGGTTACAGGGAAGTTAGGGTCAGATTTCACGTGTACAAAACCCGAGAAATTCAGCAGTTATGGTTACCTGGGCTAACTATAAAATACTCTCCCACACTGCATTTCTTATGACCTCACATATTACATCACTCATGACATCATCCAGTGATTGTTTTCTAATACTGAGTGTTCTACATATATACTAAGATAAGTGGTTGTTGGAGTACCTGTATGGGTTAGTGAGTGGGTAAGTGGGTTATAGAAGAGTGAGTGAGTTTGTGAGAGACTATATGCATGAGGGAGCGGGGGGGCGAGTTATCGCATGGATGAGCAAATGGGTGGTCAGTGACTATAATAATACTCTCCCACACTGCATTTCTTATGACCTCACATATTACATCACTCATGAAATCATCCAGTGATTGTGAGTGTTTTCTAATACTGAGTGTTCTACATATATACTAAGATAAGTGGTTGTTGGAGTACCTGTATGGGTTAGTGAGTGGGTAAGTGAGTTATAGAAGAGTGAGTGAGTTTGTGAGAGACTGTATACATAAGGGAGCGGTGTGAGAGTTATCGCATGGATGAGCAAGTGGGTGGTCAGTGACTATAATGGTGAATGAGACACTGAAGGAGTGACTCTATGGTAAGTGTACAGGTGTGTCAGTGGCTGTAAATGGTAAATGAGCGAGTGCATGAGTAGGTGTATTCGTGACTGAGGGGATGCATGTGTGTCTTTGGGGGAGTGAGAGGGTACATGAGTGGCTGTATGGGTGCATGAATGGGTGTTTAAGTAAGAATATGGGTGAGAGAGTGGGTGTGTCAGTGGATGTATGGTTGAGGAAATGGGTGTGTGTGGTTGAATGGGTGAGTGAGTGTGAGAGAGGGTGTATGGGAGAGTATGCGGTTGTCACAGTGATTGTATGGGTGAGTGATTACATGTGTTACTGTATGAGTGATTGGGTGTGCAAGTAGCTGTTTGGGTAACTGATTAACTGTGTGCGTGTATGCATGGGTGTGTACGTGTCTGTATGACTGGATGTGTGAGTGCCTGTATTGGTCAGTGAGTAGGTGTATGAGTGGCTGGATATGTGAGTGAGTAGTTGCGTTAGTGCTCAATGGGTGAGTGTAAGAAACTGGCTCTATATATACTGCACCAAAGTTAGATACAGTGTGTATAGAGTCGAAGGGCTCCGGAGGTTTGGCAGAGGTTAAAGTTAGATAGAACCTTACTCTCTAAAGTGGTAGGTTGGTCGAGCAGTAAGGCAGTATCAGAGGACAGTGTTAAGCATTTGATGTAGACACTCAGTCAGCAAATGAATTCACACACTCAAGAACTGAACTCTAGGCCAATTGTTATTGTATAAAAAATATACAGTTTTATTTCTAGAACCAAGCAAGTCTGGTACAGGTAAGCATAAAAATACTTTTCAAATATAAAATTCTGTTGTTGAATACTTTCAAAATACAGTAGGACTGTGTACCAATTCGAATTTACAGGGGTTGCAATGCAATGCACAAACTTAGTAGACGCAGTACATAGGAATCGATAGTCTTTTCAAGTAAAATGCAGATAATTACTTTTCGGATTACTTTTTCTAAAACAGTGCTGGATCCTAGATTCAGCACTGGGACATTTCCTGAAAACAGTTGAGTAAATGTGTTTTGGTTAGTTGCACGATTTTTAAAGAATATTCTTGTATTTCAAAAGTTGACACTTAAAAACCTTTTCACATAGAACCACCAATGTTATCCTATTGAAGGAAATTTAATTCACAGGTAAGTAACTTTTAAGTTCCACTTCCTACTCAGTGCTGGATACCTAGATTCAGCACTGGGACCTTTCCTGAAAACAGTTGAGAAAATGTGTTAAGGTTATTTGTGCGATTGTTAAGGAATATTCTTAGTTTTCAAAAGTCAACACAAAAACTTTTGGGGAGAAAGTGTCAATGTTATCCTATGAGGAAAAACTGGTTATCGATTTCGAGGTAAGTACTCAGTCTTTAAAGTTAGGGTTCTGGGGTTAGACTCTGGGGTCTCCCAGGGTCAATGATGCACTGTTGTTGCACCCTCAGTGGCACTAGGGCGGCCGGGTGCGGAGTGTTGAGGCCCAATGTTATCCTATGAAGGATAGGGGGGCTCCGGTTGGTGGCTGCTGGCAAGCAGGCCTCAGGTTGTGGGAGCAAAGCTCCTAGAGTTAAGCTCGGGGCAAGTTGGGGACCAAGTTGGCACAAAGGGGCACCCTAAGCGGCACTAGGGTGGCCGGGTGCAGGGTGCTGTTTGAGGTCCGGTGCCCTGTTGATTTCAATGGAGATTCTCCAGGACAAAGCAACACTGCAGGCTCTGGGAAGAGGGTCTTCCAGGAGAGACCACCACTTCGAGGGGTAAGTAGGGATGTTGGGGGCTGGTTAGACACCATTGGGCTGGCACACAAGGCTGTAGGGTGTCTGGTGCAGGGGTGCCTTGGGACGTCGGATATACCCGCTCTGGTCGCGGTAGGGGGGGGTCCTCTGGATTGAGGATTTAGGCGTCGTCTGGAGGCTTGAGGCAGGTCAGGGGTCGCCGAATCTCGGGTTAGGATCGCCAGGGGGACCTCCTCGTGGTATTTTTCCACTCAAGCTCGGGCTGGGTTCGACGGGTGCAGAGTGGGCTAGATTCGCGGTTCCTGGCTGGTACCAGAAGCTGCAGTTCAAACGCGTCCGATGTTCACGGTAGAAACAGCTTGCAAAGTTAAGGCAGGCAGGTCCTTTGGGGTTTTCGAGGTTGCTGGCCGCTGGACATGCCGGGGTTTTGCAGGAGCAGGTTTGAGGGGAGTCAGGCCTGTAGGGCTTGGGGCCATGGGACCATGTCAGTGGGTGTCGTCCTCTTGTTAGCGCTGCACTGTTTCTCATCCTTTTTCTCTTCTTTTTCTTGTGGTTGCTGGATCTGAGGCAGAAGGAAGGTTCAGGGTGCCCCTAAATACTGAATTTAGGGGCGTTACAGGTAGGTAAAGGGCACGGACCAATGGGTCCCTTCCCTGGGGTGGGTACATCCCCCTATTCTGCCACTCTCCAGTGGGGGGGATAGGAGCCTGTCCCTGGGTCCCCCTATCCTCAAGATGGCGGGGACTCTATGTTGTGCTTCACCTTGCCTCCCCCACCTTAGGGGTGGAGTTGGCAGAGGTGGGCACACCTCTCTTCCCCTTGTTTTCCCCTCCGGTTCTCAAACCCAAAGTGGGGGTAGAACCAGTGGGGACCAGTTGCTGAAAGCAGCAAGTGGTATGGAGAGGCTCACAAAGGCGGCATACCTTTGAAGCTTCTCCTTCGTGAACCCTGCCCATCCTGGGGGAGGAGGCTTGGCACCTCATCCCAGGATGTGCATTGTTTCAGGCCCCCGGGAGCGGCAAGCTCTCGACCCAGCAGTCCAGAAACGTGTCTGGTGGTGGCAGCCTGGGCAGCCACTTAGTCAGGTCACTGGAAGTTGATCGAGTTTCACAGGGTATCTCTAAGACGCCCTCTGTGGTGCTTTTTACATTAAATCCCACACTGGCATCAGTGTGGGTTTAATGTGCTGAGAAGTTTGATGCCAAACTTCCCAGTCTTCAGTGTAGCCATTATGGTGCTGTGGAGTTCGTAATGCCAAACTCCCAGCACCATATACTCTTAATGGCAGAACTGCACTTACAGTGCCAGGAATGAACCTGAGTACTGTAGGGGTACAGGGCTCATGCACCTGTACCCTCACCACTGGCATATGGCACCTAGCTAGAGGGGTGACTGATGTATGCCAGGGCAGTGGTTTGTGGGCATGGCACACAGGGTTGTGTGCCATGTCGAGACTTCACTTTGTTCTGCACCAAGACGCGCAGCCTGCAAAGGCAGTGTGTGAGTGTCAGGGTACAGGGCCTCTAAGGGAGGCACAATAAGTGCTGCAGCCCTTAAGGGTCTTCTCTGGTCACAGTGCCCTGGGTACCTGTGGTACCATTTACCAGGGGCTGACATGTGGCCAGAGATTCCAATTGGGTTTAGGCTTTGATGCAGTTTTAGGGAAGGAACATAGGCGCTGGGCACCTGATTAGCAGGAGCCCAGGGCACACTCAGTCACAGAACATCAGCAATTCAGCAAATAGTGGGGACATATCATGCAAGAAAGAGTGCACTCTCTCCATGTGAGTTGGTGTGAATGGCTCTATAAATCAGTAAGCAGGTGCATAAGTGTTTGTATAGGTGTGTGAATGGGCATGTCAGTGGTTCTATGGGTGTTTAAGATGTTGTATAGTGGTGTAAATTGGTGTATTAGTGGTTCTGTGGATGCCATCAGTGATGTCAATTGAGTTGTCATCAGTGATATCCTCAGTGATGTCATTTGAGAGCTCATCAGCGATTTCATGAGTGATGTCATTGACCATGTCATGAGTGATGTAATATGTGAGGTCATAAGCAGTGCATTGCAGGGGCGTAAGTCATAGTTAGCTCTGGTAAGTGCTGTATTTGTCCGATTTTGTAGGATTGAAAAGTGAGCCCAACTAAAACGTCCCTGTAACCTTTGTTTTTTTTCAGTGAATTTGTTAAACAGATATGACCCGGGTGTGGTCACCCCGGGACATAGCAGGAGCCGGCCCTTGGAGATTGAGGTTCCCAGGGCCATCTATGGCTCCAGGAGGGGGCCTACATAGCAGTACTATTTCCCCAGGGAGGTGACGTATTGAAATATGATAAAACAACACAAATTCATCAGTCAGTTAGCAGTGCTAACTATAACATGCACCTCCACCATGCACTGCTTATGACCTCAAATATGAAATGACTCATGACGTGTTCTATGACATCACTGATTACATCTCTAATGGATATCTAATCCAAATGTATAGAACCCCCTTAGCTCTCTCTCTGAATTGGATGATTGTGCTGCAGTGGAATAACAGTAACCATTGTGCTGAATGTCTGATATCTTCCTAGTCTCTTGCAGTGCAGTGATATCATAGGGCTCAATGAATGAAAGACAATCTCTAGATTTGATTCTGGAAGTGTAGCCCGCTGTATTCGAACTCCGTCTTTTTAACTCGCTTGGGCCATTGGCAATCCTCTGGAAAGGGCTAAGTTTAAGACCATATGCCACAGTAGAGCTGTAGGACAGTAGCTTCAAATGTTGCCAGTCTATACCATCTAGATCTTGCAGCGGTGATAAACGATTGAGAAGGGGTATGGAGCTTTCCATTGTGATGCGTGAAGACAGTACTATGAGGCGCAGTAGGTTTATAGAAGTAACCGAGAGGAAGACCCTAAGTGCGGCTGTGCCTGCAAAGTAAATTACACACTTAGGAGAGCAGAATATTAACCAAATAGAGTTTTTTAAGTTAACAACAAAAGTGTTGTTTTAAATATTTTTGGTGCGAAGATTAGGATGCCAGGACTCGCCTTAGTGTTGTGGGGACTCACTGTCCCAGCTACCACGGCCCAGAGGAGGAGGAACCAACATTGTATCCTTCCTGCGCACTTTTAAGTGCCTGCCACCTCCTGTGGCGTGGGACTTCAGGACTCACCTTTGTCTTTTGGGAACTCACTGTCACAGCAGCCACTGCCCCGAGGAGAAATAGCTAACGTTGTATTCTGCCTGCACTTCTTGCTTTTATGTGCCTGCCACCTACTGTGGGACACACCCACCCAAGGGCGCCCAACTCCAACTCAAACTCCAACTCCTGTGCCTGTCGGCGACAGGAGGCTAGGCGGGGCAACGCTCCTTGGTTTTGTATTCTAACGTCTGGTGGTGTTCCTGTTCCTGCTGGGCTCTGCTTCATCCCAAAGGTACTTTTCCACTCTGCCCTGATACTATCCTTTTAGACTTTGTGCCCCCCCCCCTCCCCCAGTGTTATCAAAGCTCTCTCCCATCCCTCTCCCTGCAAAGAAAAGTACTAAATTAATTTCACAAATATTTAGCAAACCACATACATGTACTAGGAAGGGCAAAGGAGGTAATAATACAGAGCTACCCAATTTTAGCTGTGAGCAGCTCCCTGACATTCATGTAGTGGACCAGGTAGATCAAGTTGAATGTCGTAACTGATATGCTTCACTCTCAGTGGTGGATAATAGGACAGATGGGTGTGAAAAATTGGAGTTGGATGCTATTATAAGCAATGAAGGCCTATCCTTATTTCACAGCTTAAAGGATTTTAGTGAGGGCCATTAGGGAGGAGGTAGCAGTGCTAAGAAAGGTGGTTGGTGATTTGGAAGGGAGAGTGAGTTAAGAATGGACTGAAATTCAAATTCAAAAAGACTTTTTTAGATTGCTTTTTGAGACAATCATAAAAGTACATAAAACAATTCATTCATTAAATACAATAATATTTCATATACAGTACACTATTGAATTCAATATTAAAAGTTTTTTCTCACGAGCAGTCGTACTAGTCCAAAATGATAAGATTTCTTGTAGCTAAATACTTTAAAAAAAAATACCTATCCACCAGACTCTATGTACATCGTCCAAGAGCTGCAGCACGAGTAGGGCTGGATGACATTGTCTCAGCCCTAGTTCATTTAAGATTGGTACGATACACGCTTTCCTTAGGTTCTTATAAAATCTACAGAATAGAAGGACGTGAATAGTGGATTGTTCAGAATGATTGTCACACGGACACAGTCCTAATACTCCGGACCAATCATTCATTTTAGGAAAGCTCACAAGCCTGTGGAAAATACTGCACCTAAATCTAGTTCATAAAAACCTATCGTAGCCACCAGGTACAAATAGTAAATAAAATTGAATACTAAAAGAAGATAAAATCAATTGATTATGCTGGACAGTAGGCGTTAAAGTCTCTGTTGAGAGTCTTATGGAGTCCTGAGCAAGAGGCCCTCTCTTTTTAATTATTTTCTACTGATCAATTGCATAGTTGTTATAATATTCTAAGTGACCGAGATCGGACATAAAATTTATGATAAACCTCAGCCATGGGATCAGTATAGCTCCTTCAAGTTTCAGACTATCTGCTGAACTATCCTGATTTAACTTTCTCTCAGGTTTTGTCCAGATCCTGTGCCATAGGAGAATGGGATCCATTTTTATTAAATCTGAAATGTTTGGTAAGCCCAGCTCAGAGGGGCAAACATACGCAGATAGGCTGCTGGGAACGGCTAAAATGTATCTCAAAAAATGTTTTCCACAGTTTGCAGCGGGTGCGTGTCAGCGAAGGCCCTCACCTCTTCTCCATACATGGCAGCAGAGATGCATTTCGCTTTATAAATCTGTGTTAACTCCAGTGGCAGTCTTTTACCTAGTTTCCTCGAAGAATTAACAAGGGCCATTGTTGATCTTGCAAATGCAAATATTTTTGCTATAATAGCTTGTGTCCATGAATCACTACGGTCAAAAACTATTGCCAAATATGCAAAACTTTTTGTGTGCTCTATTTTCTGACCTTCCAGAAACATATCCCTGCACTTATGGCTCCCTAGTCCGCTCCTCATTATATATGTTTTTGAAATGTTCATCTTAAGGTCCAAGTGACCCATAAACTTGGTAAAACTGTCTAAAACCCGCTGTAAACCTAATTGGGTGCAGGACATTAAAACCGCATCGTCTGCGTAAAGTGCGGGGATTGAGAGTCCAGCTATTTGTGGGAAGTCTTGGTTATCCTTAAGCAACGCCTCACTTAAACCATTAATATAAAGGTTAAAAAGAAAGGGGGCCAATGCACATCTTCCCGGACCCCCTCCTAATAGGAAACGGGGCTGTGCGATCTCCACTCAGGCCAAAACTAACTCGCACCTTGGCATCGCTATATAGGTGTCTCAAAGTGGATCATTTGTGTGTCCACCCCTATTGACTCAAGGATAGCCCACAGCTCCTCATGTCTCATGAAGTCAAAAGCGGCAGTGAGATCAACAAAAGTTAAAAACAATCTGCCTTTCTACACCTGTGTGTACTTCCAAACTAAAATAGCTAAATTTAAACTCTGCTCCACTGTCCCTAGACCCTCTCGGAAGCCGTATTGAATATCGGACAGAACTTTATTTTCCTCTGCCCATTCATGTAGATGTTCCAGTATTATGCGTCCTGCCACTTTAGTGAAGGAGTCTAGAAATGAAATGGGTCTGTAACACCTCGGGTCCTGACGATCCCCCTTTTTAAAAATTGGGACAATGGTAGATTCAACCCAAGTTGTTAAAAAAGGGGCAAGGCAGCTTGCCGTTAAAACCTGAGTCTATGGGGACCCTGTCCGGTCCAGGAGCCTTCCCGCCCAAACTCACAGAAAGCGCACTTGTCACCTCCTGCAGTGTGAACCGAAGGTCAAAATACTAGGCCACAATGCTGGAGGAGGTTTCCCCGTAAGCATTTTCAGTGTGTGTGGCAGGATTCCTCCCAGTATTGTATACCCTAGAGAAATAGTCAATCCACTGTTTCTCGGATATAGCAACTTCTACTGACAGACCTTCTCCAGAATTCAGGAAAGGTGCTTTTACCACCCTCCAAAAGGCCAAGCTGTCTCCCCTTTTAGAGGTTTCATGAAGAGATTACCAGGCTTCATTTCTTATAGTAGCTTTTCTTTCCCTGAGGGCCAGTCTATATTCCCCTCTTACCCTTCTTATCTCTTCAATATTTTTTGGAATCTTATGTAATTCCTTTTTTTAAGTTGGAATAGGCCTGCGTACACTTTGAGTCAAACCATCCACAGGATTTTCTATTATTCTGCGATTAAACAAATAGAGACTCTTATGGCCTCTGATATTAACTGAAAGGAGGAGGGGGATACTTGCTCAGGTAACTACCTCACTCAGACAAGTATCGAAGGCTGATCTACACTTGGCTAACACTTTTTTGGTGATCACTACAGGGTCCACCATCAACCAGCATAGGCTATAGCCATTTATCTTATTTATAGAAAGGTCTGATAAAACCTGGCCAACTATATCATGACTATGCGATTTACTAGATGGTATTAATGCTGAAAGGCATAGTGGAAAATGATCGCTCAGTGAGTTATCCTTCACATGAAAATAATTTATTCTATAGTGGAATAACAGCCTCTACCATTAAAGGTATGAGGCATAGATACAGGTTTAGTAGTTAACTCATTTACAAAGCCCAAGTCCATACTAAAAACCAAATTGTTGTACAAATCCCCCAGTAGAGTGTGTCAAAAATGGATATTAATAAAATCTTCTTCATTTACAATACCACAAGTTTTACCTCCCTCACTTGGCCACAAGATGCAATTAAAGTCCCCTACCATGATTAGCTTCATATCTCTGCAGTTTTTACTGCGTAGGGACTGTAGGTTGTTAAATAATTGCATCAAGATGTCTCTAACTTTTATCTGGGGAATGTCATTATAAAGGTGTATCAGTAATATACAAAGATTTCCATCAACATGAATTAAAATCAATTGATAATAAATTTCCTCTACCTGGAGCTCTATCTTTTTCACTTCCAACCTATTAGATATGTACGTAACAAGTCCCCCTTTTGCTCTTCCACTCCTGCCTTCAACAGCTGAATTATGGAATGTTTTAAATCCATTAATATGGATTGCCTCCTTTGCCCACATTTCCTGGAAACATAATATATTGTGTGTCATTATAAATTCTCCAAAAAAGGGGTTTGTCTGTTTTGACGACAACCCAGCAATGTTCCAGGATACTATTTTACAGTATGTTCTATCTGCATTTTCATGAAAAGTGGGTGGGTCTACTGTGCTAGCTAATCCACCTGCTCTGCTACATGGTAACTGTTCTAAGGTAGTAATAGCTATATGCTTGTGAGTGTCCTCCAAAGTTGGATTTGTAGTGACCATGTCATGTACCTCCTGAGCATGGGGAACTGATTAGTCCCGAACCACTAAATTTGTGTCTTTATGTCTGTTATCCCCACTATGTCTGTTATCACCAGAGTTGTTGATTGGGAGAGGGACTAAAGAGAAGGCAAGTCAATCTTGGTCTTCTAATGAGCTAAAAATGCCTTAGCGGTTACTCACTGTGATAGTATATCTGGGTCATTCATTCCTTAAGGGTAACTCCCCTACAGGGTTATATCTCAAGGCTCGGGGGCGGGGCAGAGGGGGTTGATAAAAATACCCCAGAGGCAAAATATTTGTGCTCTAGGGTAAGATGAACTGGTTCCCAGCCATATTAAGAATGTACTGCACTAATCTTAGAGATCTGAAAGTTAAAACCACACAATCGTCTGCTAGTGACTTGGTCGACTTGCCTATCCAAGGTATTCGACGAACCATTTTGAACTCTGAAAAAAGAACATTGACCATACCAGTCCTAGCACTCAATAAGGGTAGCGACTTGTTCCTCAGAGTTGACCAATGCTCTGACGTTTTGTGCGGAAGAGGCGGGACGTTTGCCAACACTATCGTATAGGCAGTGGCTTCAGGTTGGAAATGTAAATTCAAATTTTTATCACTAAAATCTCCCTGATTGTATCCAAGTTGGTGTTGGGGTATGGTTGCTCTAGCCCAATCTACCAGTGGAAAGCCTCCCACAACAGCTGACGCCACATTGAGAAATTTTGAGCCCTGCATATTCCCAGAAGTTAACCCATCCGATTGTGACAAAGGCCTCAACTGATAAGATATGGGAGGCATTCTTTGAGTAGGGGGATTATTCTGGGTTAGATCTCCAACCATACTAACATACGAGCTAGGGCATTGTGGTTGTCCTTGGCCACTAGATGGAGCATCTATGTGATTACTTGCTGCTGTACTATTTCCCCTAGTGGACAGGGTGTCCCCCCTTCTGGCAGTGTTATAAACACCTATGTTTTTACTAGCGACGAAACCCTCCAATTTAATGATTCTATCCTCAATTAAGGATAGATTGTGTGCCAGTGGGTCCAACTGGACAGATACCACTGTCTCCAACCTCTTCCAAAAGGCATCCTCCTGTAGACATGGTGATAGACTATTTATTGCTACAGGCGTCTGGGTTGAGCTAGGCCCCTGGCTACCATCTCTATCATTGGTTCTAGTTTTCCGTCTCATGGCCTTCGGGGAATTCACTTTATGGTTTTGTCTCTGTGTACCCTTACCCTTCCTCTTCTGTTCCTGGCTATTATTTTGGCTTATAGCAGCCTTCAGATCCCTGGTTGTTAGGGTAGAGTTGTTTGTTCTGCTTACTGGTTCGTGGGAAGTGGTGGATTCTATCTCAATACCTGACGTCTGACCCTCTTGAGGGGGGGGGGGGGGCATTTTTGATGTTATTTTGCTAGAATAGCGAAGGAGGCCCTTCGCATGTTGTTTTGTTTGAAGGTGGCTGGGGTTCTAACAATAGCCTGCGCTCTGTTAGCTCAATCTCATGTATTGGAGTTGATTCTGCCCTCAATAGAAATGCATCTAATGTCCCCACTACGCCCTGCCCTATGACATACTTGCGTTTACTCAATTGACAAAGCTATACAATTAAAAAGGGGTAAGCACAAGATTGAACAATAAAACCTTACTTAATTATTGAATATCTCGAGTCCCAAATGCTAGTGATATGGCCCACCCCAGCCTCTGTCAGTCTCTGATGGGCTCGGACGGGCCCGCCCTTGGCCTGGGTTTTACCCAGGCGTGGCACGGGCACACCCGCGCACGTCCCACAATGCGGGAGTCCTGGCAGACTTATGAGCACTTCTGGGTGGTCTCCCCTTCCGGTTTGAGGCATGTGTGCGTGCATGTCACGTGGGCTACTGGGAGATGTGGTCCGGGTGCGTAGCTTGTAGCAGAGAATGGCAAGAAAGTTTCAGAGGCTCCGGGTGTGGTGTCAACAATGTAGCTCGCAACAAATAATGGCAGGAAAAGTTCAGAGGCTCAGAATGTAGCAACCAGGCAAAAGTACCAGTAAAATATCACAAGTTCCCTTTGCTTGCAAATGTCCAGCGCAAAGTTTGGTCTGGATTTTAAATGTTGTTTGACAGCGAACCAGCAGTTGCCAAAAGCCAGTAGCCCCACCCAGTATCCACCCAACAACCCAGTCAAACTTTCCCTAATTATATAGGAGGCTGCATTGGCCACAATGGCATATCAGTTGGACATCGAGGTCCATCCCAGGGCAGCGGAGGGGATGAGAGCCTGACAGGTGAGGTGGTGCATGATGAGGGATGCTCCCCTACATCTAGTTTTGTTCAGCCATTTGTATGAGGGGTAGTCAGATATATTTCTATACCGGGACTCGTGACCAGAGGGAAGAAGCTGCAATCTTCCTTGTACAAGTTTCAAACTCCCTAGTGGCAGACGTGAAGACGATGATTCACTCAAAAACATGGTAATCCATTGGCTTAAGGCTACACAACACTGCTACTCTATTATAAGGGAAGATATTAAGCAGGTGGAAAGGGTAATGCTATCAGGGATGTTGAACTATGTAGTAAGTCAGTTTCTTTCACAGAGACATAGTAGATGGTCTTGTGGCTATTGACTCCCGCACTATTCCACTTACCAATACATCTATTATTATTAAGTATAGACTGGCTCTGGATGAGTGCCCTAGGCCAGGCGTTAATGCCCAGAAGGAAGGGGTAACTGTGAAAAGGGGTAATGTCTGTGGTCAGGGATGACTCCAGGAATGAGGATTGTCATGTCTAGAGGGCGACAAAATGATTACCAGTTCAGCTTGGGAGGAGCCACTATCTAGGCTCCCTTCTTTGCTGTGGAACCCTGCCAAATACCAAACATTTTGAGTCCCAAAAATTCCTGATATAGTAGGTAAATTGGGTAGTAGCAGGGGAGGCCTGAGGTGTGAGGCCAAGGTTGGTAGTATTGATACCCTTGAAGAGGAAAGGGGCGTAACTTTGGAGCACGGGTGTAACTTTGGAGCACAGCTCAGAACCAAATCCCTTTGTTGTACCCCATAAGCAGCCAAATGTCTTGGTTTGGAATGTCTCTAGGATAGCTAGAATGCTTATATGAACAAGAATAGGGAAATTTTGAGGATTCTCACAATGTGATCTTATTCCAAGGAACCTGGAGCTTGACCCCTCCCAATAGTTGTGGGTATTTGTCTTATGGTATTAGTGCAACTAGAAAAGGGAGGTCTTCAGGTGGCCTAGTGATTTGGGTGAAAATTGCACTTTGGTGCAAAGTAAAAATAGTGCCTGTTGCTTTTTTGGACATTTTGGCAGTAAATTTCACTCTGCCCTCATGGTTAAAATTCTGAATTTGTGATGTAAAAAACAGATTAAGCCCGGACACAGAGGAAACCAATACCATAGGTAATCTAGATTATGTTCTTACTGAACTGGTAGCACCCCTCTATTGGTAGCTGGGGATTTCAATTGTACATTTGAGCCTCCTGCCTCCACTCCATCAGATTTGACTGAGGAGTGGGATAGCTTTTGGAAAATCCCTCAGTTAGAACACTCTATCATTATATGTACTAAAAGAGGACAAGTGCTGGCCCTTATGCTACAGCATGAGTTGAGGGCTACAAATGGCCTCTAATGGTTTCTAATGATTCTAATGGTTGAATGACCTTTAATAGACCTGGCTATGCAAGTAGAATTGACTATTGTCTGGTCGACCTTAGTCTATGGCCCATTGTGTCTCATATGAAAGCGGTCGAAAGATCGGATAGCATCCATAATGCTTTGAGTCTCCCTTTATTTAATCATGGGGCGCGAGAATCCATTGCAAGGGGTCCAAGTGACTTGGGGAAGTTATCCCATACTAATAGTTTGAGAACTAATAGATGAGATTGGGTGGAGCAAAATTCCGGAGTCCTCAAAGTTGTCAAGTCCAAAGTGTTTGAGGAGGTGGCGGTGTTGTCTAATCTCGCCAGAGATGATTAAAGAGAGAAATTGAGCAATCAACATGAGGTACTCTATGTGCAGATTAGGAAAATTCTGGGCCAATAGAAAAAAGGGTGGAAATGTCATAACAAATTAGAAGGGAAAAAGTGGGCCACAGTGGTATAATCAAGAATATAGGAAGGCCGAGGGTGAGCTCCTACAGGCAGTGAAATCCAAATTCCGCCATAATATGGTGAAATGTAGAGCCAGGTACAGACAGGTATTAGATCATGCCATGAAACAATGGGAATGCTCACTATGGTCTTCCCTACATAGTCAAACAGAATAGATATGCAGTTTCTAACAGGCAAGAGACAGTGTGAGACAGTACTCACTTAGTGGTGGGAGGAAAAGTGGAATTCCTCCTCACACACCCAACCAACTAGGTGTCATGCTTCATCATGGGCCTTGCTTCTTGTCGGGTCGGTGCTGCAATACCTGACGGGCACCCTATGAGGGGCTCTAAGGCAGAGATCTTTTATTCCATGCCGTTTGGTGCAAATGGTGTGAGGGGACCGAAAGGTGTAGATTTGTGGAATGTGGGTCACTAGACCGTGCAAGGATTAAAACAGAAAGCTGAAGTCCAGTCAAGACAATTTTAATGTAAATTGCTCCTATCCGGATAAAAAAATAGATATGGTGCACTCTGTTGTAATGCTACAAGATAACGCACTCTATAAAGTGGTCAACATGTTTCTTGCTGTAGTGTCAGTTTGATGGCAGTTGTTCAGGACCTAAAAACAGTCTATCTACAGTGGTTGTGGTTGTCTAGTTAGGTAACAGTGATAGACCACAAACAGCACCCTAAATGTGGTACATGTAAATATGGTGAGCCAACCTAATAAAACAAAACACAATGATTAGATAAAAAGGACGCTGTTCAATTCATAGTATGCCTCCCCTGCAAGGTTTCGCCATACACTGTGCACATGATGCCGCAATAGTGAAACATTCATGGTTTCAAAGGACATGCGTCACGCAGTCGTGACATGCTCGTGCGTGAGGTGGGTAACAGAAATGAGTTAAAAACAACAGGTGTTAAGACCCGTACTAATGTGACCGCTGAAAAATTGAGGACTCCCCCTATTTGGTTTGTTGACTCATACCATCGACTCCTGGCTGGTAAAGACACCTTGTAATACAGTGTCCTAAGAAAGGTAGGGGTCAATGGGGTGTACATGTTACACATGGAGGTTGATTGCACGTGGTAGTGTGGTGCAAGCACCTATAATAGTTTTGCAGCGTGAATCTTTCTGGATTCACTATGCTGTGCATTATTCCGCGGTCTAGTGGTTGGGTCCGGAATCGTAGTCTTTTCTTTGTTTTTTTTTGTTTTTTTTCGTAGCCCAGGTGGGCGTCGACGTCCCACCTTTTGGTGTCCTTCCGGTGACGTTGGCATGCTTCCTGCGGAAGCTCCCACCCTTGGACGCCGTCTTAAGATTCTTTTTTCCGCCGTTGGGTCTGGATCGTTCCAGAGAGGGCTCCAGAGATTAGGAGGAAAGAGAAGCAAAACTCGAGAAAATTTGGAGAAAAAGCTTTGAGAAGACGAAGGAAGACTACACCATCGAAAGGACGACGAAGAAAGGAACATTTCAACACTTTTTCGACATCCAAACGAGAATGCGTGACAAGGGGACACTCTGAACGCAAGACATGGACAACACACCATTTAAATTCTGTCGCAACTGCCACCATAAGTACGCGAAGGACCAGCACCCAGTCTGTAACCTCTGCCTGCCGGTCGACCACGAAAGCAAGAACTGCAACGCCTGCTCCGCATTCACGCCGAAGACCCTTCAAATCAGAGAGAGGCAAAGAATTGCAAACTACACCATGCAGGGCAAGGGGCAACCGCCGTCCCTTCGAGACCTGGGGCTCTCGAGCGACGAGGAAGATTGCGCCACTGAAGAAGACTTCGGCTACACGGTCGCAGAGACCGATAAAAAGAAGACTACAGAAAAGGTAGTAGACTTGACGCCCCTAAAAGGCCCGAAAGACTCTCGACAGTCTACCCAAGACTCTCGAAAAAAACGAGGCCAAGACCCCGAAAGCGCAGACCCCGAAAGCTTCGGCCTCCGCAGCAACATCCAGGCCCAGCGGATCCTCACAGAAGAACTCCCTGGCGCCGAGGGACGGCGACCAACCAAAGTCATCGAAAAGCCTCCAAGAAAAGGAGCGCTCGACTCCGACAACATCTTCGAAGCCGACGTCGAAAGACGCAAAACAAGTCTCGACGCCGAAAGCAGCCTCGACGTTGAAAGCAGTCTCGCCGGCGAAACCAGTCTCGACGCCGAAACCCATCTCTGCGCCATCTGGCGCGCCGAAAGAACGGCACAACCACTCGACGCCGACCAGGCGGCCGAGATGGAAAGAAAGAAAAGGAGACTCGAAGCAGAGATGGAGAACACCCTGCAGCGAAAGAAAGATTTCGACGAAAAAATGAAAATTTACAGAATTCCGTTGAGGCCCAAGTCACCGAAACACACTTGGTCGAGGAAGAAGAAACGCAGTAACAGCATTCAGAGTCAAACTAGAAGAGGAGGTGCCAAAAGTGGATTTCCTAGTAGAAACACTACTCCCAGTGGACGACAAGCTCTCACAGCTCAAAAAGGATATGACACAGCAAGATCCATGGGGGCCTTGCAATTCAGGGGAGCAAAGAGAGGGACCCCGTCACGGAGACCACACGGGAGAGGGGGTAACCAGCCGGGAACGTCGCATCAGTCCTTCCAACAATCCCACCAAAGCGACACCCATACGCAACAAGGCCAGCAAAAACAACACTGGCAATATCAACACAGTGGCCAGTCCTTTCGCGGGAGGGCGAGTGGACGTGGAAACAACAGGAGGGGGTGGACAGCAAACCACCTTCAAGTGACTCGGCCACATTGATAGTGCACACCCTTCCAAAATCTCAAAGGGTGGAGCACAAAAACAAGAAACGCTAGTGTCACGCACCAAAAGAGCACGACCACGTAACACCAGTGGGAGGAAGATTAAAACTTTATCTCCAGGAGTGGAAGAAAATTACAACAGACAAATGGATCATCAACACAATACAGTACGGGTACTGCATAGAGTTAGAAAAAACACCACCAAGCAGAAGAGTAAAGAAAAGAACACTAGCAAATAAGGAACTAGAGCTTCTTCAGAGGGAGGCAGAGGAACTCCTAATAAAGGAGGCTACCGAGCCTGTACCTCCCATGGAAAGGAACAAGGGGGTGTACTCTACGTACTTCCTAGTACCCAAGGTAGACACAACAATGAGACCCATCCTGGACCTAAGGTTCCTCAACAAATTCATAAAAATACAAAAATTCAAAATGACATCCCTGCAAGAAGTACTTCCACAGCTCCAAACAGCAGATTTCATGGTCACCATAGACCTAAAAGATACCTACCTGCACATCCCAATAAACAGACGGCACAAACATCTGATACGATTTGCAATCAACTCAAATCACTACCAATTCACAGCATTGGCCTTCGGACTAAAATCAGCACCGAGGGTATTCACAAAATGTCTGGCAGCAGTCGCAGCTCACTTAAGGAGAAAGGAGATACATGTTTACCCTTACCTAGACGACTGGCTAATAAAGGCAAAGTCATACAACACGTGCAAGCAGCACGCTCAAATAGTGACAGACACACTGATGGCCCTGGGTTTCTCCATCCACTGGAAAAAATCCTCGATAAACCCAGAAAAGATCAAGATATTTCTGGGGGCAAAAATAAACACCGTGCAGGGGAAGGTGTTCCCCAGTGAGAAAAGACCGATGGCACTGTTGAAGGAGACGCGCCTCTACCAGAAGGGGCAAGCTCTGACAGTGAGGACGGTGAGCAAAATAATGGGCATGATGGCCTCATGCATCCACATAGTACCAAATGTACGACTACACATGAGACCACTCCAGGACCAAAGGTCACAAGCGACAGGGTGTTGGGAGGACCTAGTGGTTGTAACGCACGCAGTGCACGAGGAGATATCATGGTGGAACAAAGGAAACATAACAAAGGGGAAGCTTCTAACACCACCAACAGTGACCATCACCACAGACTCATCCCAAAAGGGATGGGAAGCACACATGGGAAAACTCAGAGTGAGGGGCCTGTGGACACAAGCGGATGCGGGAAAACACATCAATTACCTAGAACTAAAGACCGTTCTCCTAGCTATGAAAGCTTTCCGGACGAAGTTGTACAACCAAACAGTGTTCATCCAGACGGACAACACAACAGCGATGTTCTACATAAACAAACAGGGAGGAACACAATCAGCCCCGCTGTCAGAACTAGCACAGGAAATATGGAAATGGGCAATATCTCTGAAGATAGATCTACTGGCGATACATCTTCCAGGAAAGGACCATGTGGAAGCATACTGGCTTAGCAGACCGACATCGGCCTCCCACAAATGGGATCTAAATGCACAAGAAACAAAAACTGTTCGACAGGTGGGGAACACCGTCAATAGATCTGTTTGCAACATGCCAGAATGCAAAATGCCAACACTTCGCAGGCAACCAGGGGAAGGGCCCCTGGGGAATGCCCTATGGATAAGCTGGTGAAAGACATTTGCCTACGCTTTTCCGCCGATTCCCCTGATACACAAGATACTCAGCAAGTGCAGGACAAGCAACATGGCCCTGATACTGGTCGCACCCCAGTGGGCCAGGCAGACATGGTATTCGCAGATTATAGAAATGACACAGAGTGCACCACACAGATTTGGGAGAAGGAAAGACCTACTCTCCATGCAAAACGGAGAGGTCTTGCATCCAGAACCAGAAAGTCTCAGCCTAGCAGCATGGCTCCTGAGGACTTAGAGTTCGCACACCTAAAACTACCTGAAGGCACCCTGCGGGTACTTTGAGAGGTAAGAAGACCAAGCACACGGAAGGGCTACGTGGCCAAATGGAAAAGGTTCACACTATGGTTCAGAAAGGAGGGACTGCACAACAAAATGACATGGGACTCTACAGTGCTTAAGTACCTCACGCACCTGCTTGAGACTAACCTGAGCTCTTCATCGCTAAGAGTACACCTAGAAGTCATTGTCGCTTACACTAGAGGAGAAACAGGCAAAAGCTTCTTTACTTCCATGATTGTAAAAAGATTCTTGGAAGGCGCAAAAAGGATCTTACCACCTAAAAGGTTGCCAGCACCTGCATGGAACCTCAATATAGTGCTAACAGAACTCATAAAGGCACTCTTTGAACCAATGCATAAAGCATCACTACAGATGCTAACGTTAAAAACAGCATCCCTAGTGGCAATCACCTCGCTGCGCAGAGTAAGCGAACTACAGGCGTTGACGCTACAGGAACCCTACATACAAATTCACAACGATAGGGTGGTGATGAAAACGGACCCACACTTTATGCCAAAGGTGGTGTCCAGGTTCCACATCAACCAAGCAATCCAAATACCAAGTTTCTTCCAAAAACCAGCAACAAAAGCAGAAAGAGCACTGCACACTCTGGACGCGAGACGTGCAGTCATGCATTACATAGAAAGAACTAAAGACCACAGGAAAACAAAACAGTTTTTTGTATCATTTGCAGAAAGCTTCATGGGAAAAGCTGTTACTAAAGGGACATTTGCACGATGGATTGCGCAAGTTATACAATTCTGCCACGAACAAGCTGGGCAGGAACTAACAGAGGGGCTACGGGCCCATTCAACAAGGAAAAAGGGAGCTACAATAGCCTTCTTGGCAAACACTCCCATTCAGGACATATGCCTGGCGGCAACATGGGCTTCTGTGCACACGTTTACAAAACACTACTGTGTGGACATACAAATGAACAAGGAAGCACAAGTGGGACAGAAAGTGCTTCAGCACATATTCAAGAACACAAGCTCATCTTCCACCCAACCGCCACAAAGTCTATGCACAGCATAGTGAATCCAGAAAGATTCACGCTGCAAAACGAATAGTTTCTTACCTGTCTGTGTAGTTTTGCAGCTTGAAGATCTTTCTAGATTCACTAGCGAACCCACAGACCTCCGCCAGAAAGATGAGGCTGGAGAAAAAAGGTGGTAAAGAAAAAAAAAAAAGACTTTATGGAACTTCAAGGAAAAGAGTGGTAAAAGAAAAAAAATCGAAACATTGCCATGCAATTCGGAAACAGAACACAAACGGAAAAAGAAAAAACAATCCGAAGGAAGCATGCCGACGTCACAGGAAGGACACCAAAAGGTGGGAAGTCTACGACCACCTGGGCTACGAAAAAAAAAAAGACTACGATTCCGGACCCAACCACTAGACCGCGGAATAATGCACAGCATAATGAATCCAGAAAGATTCACGCTGCAAAACTATTATAGGTGCTTGCACCACACTACCACGTGCAGTCAACCTCCATGTGTAACATGTACACCTCATTGACCCCTACCTTTCTTAGGACACTGTATTACAAGGTGTCTTTACCAGCCAGGAGTCGATGGTATGAGTCAACAAACCAAATAGGGGGAGTCCTCAATTTTTCAGCTGTCACATTAGTACCGGTCTTAACACCTGTTGTTTTTAACTTATTTCTGTTAGCCACCTCACGCATGAGCATGTCACGACTGCGTGACGCATGTCCTTTGAAACCATGAATGTTTCACTATTGCGGCATCATGTGCACAGTGTATGGCGAAACCTTGCAGGGGAGGCATACTATGAATTGAACAGCGTCCTTTTTATCTAATCATTGTGTTTTGTTTTATTAGGTTGGCTCACCATATTTACATGTACCACATTTAGGGTGCTGTTTGTGGTCTATCACTGTTACCTAACTAGACAACCACAACCACTGTAGATAGACAGTTTGATGGCAGTTGTTCAGGACCTAAAAACAGACACTACAGCAAGAAACATGTTGACCACTTTATAATAATGCACAGCATAGTGAATCCAGAAAGATCTTCAAGCTGCAAAACTACACCGACAGGTAAGAAACTATTCGTTATGGAAGATTCATAACACACTCCTCTCAAGGTGGTAGTCTAGCTAAATGACAAGTCAAAAGAGGGGGATGCCATGGAACCCCATCGGTATGCCAAAAGTGTGACATAGGATACAGTTCGGCCCTCTTTCCACCAGCGTCGCAAATCACTGTGCTTGAATAAAAGCACCCGGTGTCTGTGCATAGTGGGGTCAAGGCAGTTGTGTCATGCAAATCTGAAAGAAACAGGTTATTATTAGATTCCCTACCTTAGAATATCCCCAGGCGTCAGACTGGATCTGGAAATTTTTGCGTAGCAGTCCCCCTGCGCGTCTTCTGCGGCTCCGCGTCTGTCGTCGGTGTCGTGGGCGCCGTGATGACATCGTCGGAGTACTTAGACGCCGCTTCGTGCACTGGCGTCAGTTCCCCCTTTTTTATTTTCCACGCCAGCAGCGCAGATCCGGAAAAAGTGGTACCTTAGTCATTTTTTGACTAAACTTTTTACGATCCCTTTTGATAATCTTTCGAGCCTTCGACTCCGAACGGTGCCGGTAGGGATGCCAGGTATTAAACCCTGTGAGGACTGCGACTGACTGATGTCGGTCACCGACCCTCACCACCGGTGCCTCCACTGTCTCAGCGTCGAACACGACGACAAGGCCTGCTCCGACTGCCGGGCCCTGTCATCAAAAGCTAGGCGGGAGCGGTCCCGCAAGCGGCTCGAGCTCCGGCAGTCGGCCCGCGCCGCGAGAGGTCCCGGTCCGGACGGAGGTCAAGGGACCGGTCGAGGGGTTGGAGCGATCATAGCTCCGGGAGTCGCCATCACTCCTCAGGCTCGAAGTCGTTAGGTAAGCACAAGAAGTCGAAGAGACGTCATCGCTCTTCCGACTCCCCCCGACGCGGCCGGGGGTTCGGTGACACCGCCAACGCGGCTCTGTCAGAGTCGCGGGCGTCGCAACCTGCCCAATACCCTCCGGTCCCTGGGCAGCAAGCTACGCCGGAGTAGATCGAGCGCTTCCTCATAGCCATGAGGTCCCTCACTCCTCCTGCGGGCTCCGCGGCACCTTTGGGCCCAGCGGACCCGTCTAGGGGGCCCTAGCGGGTCGGGTGTTTCGCCGGCGCCTTCGGGCCCGGCGCCGCAGGGCCCCACTGGATCCGCTTCTGGATCTGGGTCGTCGCCGGTTGACCTGACGACAACACCGGCGCCGGTCCCTCGGGTGTCACCTCCGGCGCCATCTTCGGGCGGCACCGTCCCCGATACCTCCCTCGATCCGGTTCCGGCGTCTGAGCGGCGCCGCTGGGCGCCACTGTCTCGACGCCGCTAAAGGAGTTTTACTTCAATGAACCGACCCCACCATTTGACAATCCTGATTATCAGGAGATGGGTGATGAGGAGTATTGGGAGGGGTCTGAGGACCCTCTGACACGTGAGTGTCAGTCCCAGGAGGACTGGACAGGTGGACTTGGGGTTGCAAGTGGTCTGGACACTTCGCCAGCACTGGTTTTGTCTCACCTCCTACCGTGGCTACAGAGGAGGGGGCAACCTTCAGTGTGGTGTTGACCCGGGCGGCCAAGGCTTTGGGCCTTGAGCTCCCCGTCGCGGCCGTGAGGACTAACCTCCTCACTGAGGTCCTTAAACCGCAGTCAAGCTCGGCTGAGCCTCTGCTGCCGTTTAATGAGGCCTTGACTGATGTTCTTTTGGGCACTTGGTCCAGGCCCGCTACAGGTCAGCCTGTAGATAGGAACGTGGCCAGACGCCACCGCCCTGCCCCGGGCGACCCTTGTTTCCTGTCCACCCATCCCACCCCGAGAACCTGGTCTTCCAGGCCTCAAACTCCCAGACCGCATTCCCGTCTGCTCCGCCTGATCGGGAATCTAAGAGGTATGAGCAATACGGCAAGAAGGTATTCTCCTCCCTGAGTCTGGGACTGCGGGCTTCCAACACCACATGCTTCTTGGGCCGCTACACCCACTCCCTGTGGGACACGGTCGCGGACGTGCTGCCACAATGCCCGGCGGAGGTAAAGGCTAAACTCGCTCAAGCCCTTGCGGAGGGTCGAGATGCAGCATGTTTTTCCATCCGGTGTGGGCTGGATACCACCGACTCACTAGGCAGAGCGATGGCAACGACGGTGGCAATTCGTTGCCACGCCTGGTTGAGGTCCGCCAACTTTTCGGCAATGTCCAGAATACCCTCATGGACATGCCGTTTGATGACCGTCGCCTTTTTGGCGACAAGGCAGACCATGCGCTTGAGCGCTTTAAGGACTCCAGGGCTACGACCAAGTCCTTGGGCCTCTCGGCCCTGCGCCAGCAAACGGGTGCCTTTCGCTCCTTTCTTGGCCAAGGAAGGGGCACCCCCACACGTGCCGCCAGCCACGCACCGCAGACTAACATCCAACGCGGTGGTGGCCGTGGAACAGCCGTGTAGGCGGTTGGGGACAACGGCGAGGCCAGTCCACACCTTCCCCCGCAGCATCCACCTCAAAACCCTCCTAGTCCGTGCTTTCAGGCCCATGTGACGCCAGTGGGGGGCAGGGTTTGCCATCACCACTCTCACTGGCGCACTGTCACTTCAGACAGGTGGGTGCTGCAGATCGTCCGGAGGGGCTACTCCCTCCCCTTCGAGGCGACCCCTCCAGCCATGCCACCGCAATACCACCGCGTGTTGGGGAATCATTTGCGACTTATGCAGGAGGGAGTTTAGGCCCTCTTGGCCAAGGGGGCCATCGAGCGCGTTACTGGGCCAGAAGTAGGGTGTGGTTGCTACTCCCACTACTTTCTGGTGCCCAAGAAGGGCAAAGGGGGCCTACGCCCTATCTTGGTTCTACGAAACGTCAACGGCTTCCTCCGGAAGGAGAAGTTCAAGATGCTGACTTTGGCTCAGGTCTTAGCTGCCCTGGACCCAGGAGACTGGATGGTAGCGTTGGACTTAGAGGTCGCTTATTTCCACATCCCCGTCCTGCCGGCCCACCGGCGCTACCTGCGGTTCACGGTAGGCCACGAGCACTTTCAGTTTACTGTGCTCCCCTTCGGCCTTACCAGCACCCCACGGGTGTTCACGAAGGTGATGGTGGTGGTCGCAGCTCATCTACGCAGGTTAGGGGTTTCAGTCTTTCCCTACCTCGACGACTGGTTGTTGAAGGCGGGCTCGACCCAGACAGTCGTCAGCCAACGGCAGACCTCCTGCACCAGCTGGGGTTTTCCATCAATGTGCCGAAGTCACACCTGTGCCCCTCTCAGAAGCTCCTCTTCATCGGAGCGGTTCTCGACTCGGTGCAGTTTTGGGTTTACTGTCCCGAACAGCGGGTTCGGGATATTCAGGCTCTGATTCCACTCTTTCAGCTTTTATCCCGGGTCTTGGTCAGGTTAACGCTGCGGCTTCTGGGGCTGATGGCCTCCTGCATCCTTCTGGTGCATCACGCCCGGTGGCGGATGCGGGCTCTGCAGTGGGACCTGAAGTTTCAGTGGGCCCAGCATCAGGGCAACCTGGCTGACCATGTCCTGATCTCGGAGGGCACTGCGAGACAGCTGCAGTGGTGGCTCAAGAACTGCGATTGGGTCAGCAGCAGATCCCTCTCCCTTCCCCAACTTGGAACACGTAGTTGTGACGGACGCGTCCCTCCAGGGCTGGGGAGGCCACATGGGAGAGGCGGAGATCAGAGGCCTCTGGTCTCCGGCGGAGTCCCGGCTCCATATCAACCTTTTGGAGCTGTGGGCGATTCGTCTAGCACTGAAGGCATTCCTCCCCTCTGTCTGGGGGAGTGTAGTGCAGGTGTTCACGGACAACACCACCGCCATGTGGTACTGCAACAAAGGGGGTGGGGTTGTGGACCCTATGCCAAGAGGCTCTGCGCCTTTGGCAGTGGCTGGGACATCAGGGGGTGACCCTGGTGGTTCAACACCTGGCAGGTTCTCTGAACGCCAGGGCAGACAAACTCAGTCGCCGGTGCATGATGGATCACAAATGGCGTCTGAACTCGGACGTGGCGCAAGGTCTCTTTATGCAGTGGGGAGAGCCTTGGTTAGATCTATTTGCCACCGAAGAGAACGCGCAATGTCATCAGTTCTGCGCGTTGGAATTTCCAAGGCGGCACTCACTCGGAGACGCTTTTCGTCGCGAGTGGAGTTGCGGTCTGTTGTACGCCTTTTCGCCTATACCACTTCTGCCCAGAGCGCTGAAGATCAAATGTGACCGGGCCCAAGTCATCCTTGTGGCTCCGGACTGGGCACGAAGATACTGGTATCCCGAGCTACTCAGCATGTCAGTCGATCCCCCCATTTGTCTGCCTCTTCAGGAGGACCTTCTGTTGCAGCTGCAGGGGACAGTCCTCCACCCGAACCTGTCCAGTCTCCACCTCCATGCGTGGAGATTGAGCGGCAACAGTTGAGTCCATTTGACTTGCCTACTGAGGTCTTTGATGTGATTCTGGCAGCCAGGCGTCCCTCCACAAAATCGGTATACGCCTGCAGGTGGAACAAATTTGTTGCATGGTGCACAGCAAATGCTGTGGATACCCTTTCTGCCCCCTTTTCAGAGGTTCTCCTCTTTCTTCTTTCTCTTGCCCAGCAGGGCTCTCCTCTAGGCACTATCAAGGGCTACCTCTCTGCCATTTCAGCCTTTTTAAGGCTACCTGATCAGCCTTCTCTTTTCAAGTCACCGGTTGTAAATAGATTGAAGGGCATCACTCACATGTTTCCTCCTGTTTCTTTTGTGATGCCTCAGTGGGACTTGAACCTTGTTCTTACTTACTTGATGTCCGCTCCTTTCGAGCCACTGGACAATTGCCCTCTTCGTCTTCTCACTCTTAAGACTGCCTTCCTGTATGCCATCACCTCTGCCAGGAGAGTGAGTGAGTGAGCTCCAGGCTCTTCCAAACCTCCTTTCCTTTCTGTCCATCCGGACAAAGTTGTCGTGAGAACGCGCCCTCTTTCCTGCCCAAGGTAGTCACAGCTTTCCACATCGGGCAGTCCATCACCTTGCCCACCTACTTTCCGCCTCCGCATCCCTCGAAAGAGGAAGAGAGGCTCCGCCGTCTGGACCCAAAACGTGCGCTCTTCTATCTGGATCGCACATGCCAGTTCCGGGTGGATGACCAACCCTTTGTTGGTTACGTGGGCGCTAAGAAGGGACGGGTGGTGCACAAACGAACCATCTCTCGGTGGGTTGTGTTGTGCATCAAGTTATGCTACTCTTTGACTAAAAAGGAGCCTCCTGTTGGGCTGAGGGCCCATTCCACTTGGGCCACAGCGGCTACTACTGCCCTAGGTCAGGGAGTCCCCTTGCAGGACATCTGTCAGGCCGCCACGTGGGCCTCGCTGCACACCTTCGCTAGACACAACTGCCTGGACAGCCAAGTCCGGAGAGATGTTTTTTTTGGCCGTTCTGTTCTCTAGGGCTTTCTGGTGTGATCATTGGTTCGCAGACCCACCACCGGGGTTGGTATTGCTGGGGTATCTATTCTAAGGTAAGGAATCTAACACTAACCTGTTTCTTTCAGATGCACAAGTTACTTACCTTCGGTAACGATATATCTGTAAGAAACAGTATTTGGTGTTAGATTCCTTACCGCCCAACCCATCCTCCCTGTTCGGCGAACAGATATCTAGGGTTAAGGTTCTTTCCTTTGAGGGCCCTAATTTCATGGCATCAGTGTCGGTTTTTACCATGGCTCTGCGTTTCTGGCGCGGAAAAGCTGTGTATAAGACTGACGTCAGCGTGCGAGGGCGGCGTCTATGTACTCTGACGAAGTCATCCCAGCTCCAACGACGACGGACGCGGAGCCTCAGACGACGCCTACCGACGCGCTGGGGTACTGCTACACAAAACTTTCCGGATCCAGTCTGATGCCTGGGAATATTCTAAGGTAAGGAATCTAACACTAACTACTGTTTCTTACAGATACATCGTTATCGAAGGTAAGTAACTTGTTCTTCAATGTGTCTGAAATCAAGTGCAGCGCTCATCGTATCGAAGCGCTTCTAATTATCCAACACAGTTTGTAGAACCAATACTGTAGTGCAGCGCTCAATTACATTAAAGCGGGCTACTACTTAAATCCTAATCGGGCCATGCACCAACGGTGCCTTACATTTTTATCCTGTCTCCTGCATCATGCACGAAAGGCTGAATGGGAAGAGCAGGTATCCAGCTCCTTTGCTTTAAGTGTGTTAAGTCGGAAGTGATCGCATGATCTATTTCCGGTTCAAAGGGGTGCTGGGAAATGTAGTTACCCGTATCAAAGGTCTAATAAAAGCAGTTTTGGGCACCCCCATATGTGTGGTGTAAATTAATTTTCATTGCAATCCTATGCAGGAGGATGAATCTCACTGTATTGGTTTAAATTGTTTTAAACTTTGCGCGCAGGTCTTAATTGGTTTATCATTTGCAGGAGTGCTGTGAATCATAGTTTTAATATGGTTTTGGTGCCAGACATGCTTAAATTTCTTACTTCTGTATGGCTACGTGCATATATATTATGCAGTTATGTTAAACAAGATCTCAGAACAAGGGCCCACATCTGTGTGGTTGTCATAGGTATGTATGTTATCTCAAACACAAATACGAGTACTGATTGTGAAAATTCTGTCTTCTTATGAGGGTCATAATGTAAATGTGCCCTATTTTCTTGAGGCTCTTGATAGATATATAGGGCATGAAAAGGTTTCGTGTTTGGCTGCACATGGTTAAGAACACCATCTATCCCTCAACCGTATGCATTATACTGAAATTGTTGCCATTGTAGCCCTGCATTAGGCATGTTTCTTATGTTGCTCTCCTGCCTCATGCTTTTTGATATCCTGCTCTGCACAACAGAGGCTGTACTTTACCTTCTCAAGACTTCCGCATGTTGAGGTGTGCAAGTTCCCAATCTGGTCTGTACATCACAAAGCACGTTTTTCCTTTTTCGAGGGTGGCTCTGGCTAGGAGTCTGCTTGCGAGGTGGATGTTGCATCTGAATGTGCCTCAAAATTCGACGTGAGCGTTGCCTCTGCAGCTCCTCGGCCTGACTGAAATGAAATGAAATGAATTAAATGAAATTTGGTTTATAAAGCACATGGCTGCTCGAGAGCGTCCCAGCGCTGCAGAACAAAAGGCAACCTAAGATGGGGTCGTTGAAAAAGAGAAAAGTTTTAAGAAGTATCCGAAACTTCCAGTAATTGGGTTCAGTTCGAATCGTCACAGGGAGGGCATTCCACAGCGTTTCCGCATTAACAGAGAAACGACGCCCCCCCTGAGCGCGCCTTCCTCACTCTGGGGACAATGGCCAAATTTCCCAGGTCAGAGCGTAAAGTCCGAGGGGACTTATACGGGCGGACCAAACTCCTCAAAATGGGGGGGTCCTTTGTCCTGAAGAGACTTGTGTATTATACAGGGAGATTTGAATTTTATTCTTTCCCGTATCGGCAGCCAGTGAAGAGATCTTAATGCTGGCTTAGCCGAGGCTCTTAATGAGGAGCCAGTCAGCAGCCTAGCTGCTGAATTCTGGACACGCTGGAGGGTGTTGATGGTTGCTTCGGGTGCCGCCAGAAACAGGGCATTGCTGTAGTCCAGTCTAGATATTATTAGACCCTGGATTAACAGCTTCCTGGACTGGAAAGGCAGAAGTGGAAGAACCTTTCCTACAGACCGAAGTAACCCATAGCATATGCCTGCTGATTTCTTTGCTTGGGTCTTAAAGGTAAGGTCCCGCTCAAACCAGACCCCTACTTTAAAATGCCCTGGCTAGCCATACATCACTCCCCTTATTTTATCTGTAAATGGGGAATAGTAGACTAATAAATCCTTTTTAAAGTGCAAACATATCATCCCTAAGGCTTTCAAGGCGTTGGGGGCCCGTCAGGGAGATTAAGTGAGCGATTGCCAAGAGTACCATGATGCTAAGCTACAAGCGATGCCGGGGATTGAACCGTGAGCCCTGCACTCAAGACTCAGCTGCTCTTGCCACTGTGCCACACCCCTCCCCTGCGATTGCGCTGTTTTAAGGTTTTGAGCTGTAATCTGTAGATTCTCTTTGATGCACAGAAGTGTCCTACAGATTACAAACTATATACCTTGGTGAGGCATTATTGTAGGTCAGAAGTAGGCTCTGTCTTTTACATACAGAACAGTTTCCATTGAAATGGCATCAAAATGCCAACATACAGTCTTACTAATAAAACTTTGTAGCGCATAGGCAATGTGTGGAAATGTGGTTTCAGCAAAATATATCATTTGTACACCACCAAGTAAAGTGTCTTGATTGTTTTGATCCTATTACATTTTTCCAGAACGCTTCAGAATTACAAACAAGTTGCCCATTTGTGGTTTCCTAACAGCTGATATGTTTTGAAACATTTGCAAAGTTTATTTCCAGGTATTTAAAAGTTGTTGTGTGTTACAAAAAAACTGACAGCTTACAGCCTTTGTTTTCACATGCCCTTTACCACCACAACGAGATTTCCAACTAGTCCACTTTACTATTCTGTCTTTGACTGCAAAGTTAGAGAATTTTGTAAACACCAATCCACATGTTAAAGGAATAGGCAGAAATTTGTCAGAAGATGCAGCCTGACATTTTCCCTCTACTTTTGAAAACTTTGCACTTGTGACCACCTGAAAATAAAATGTGATTTCCCCCTTTCACTGCCATTGGTAATCTTTAGCCTTTGTTCTACACTATTGTTCCTCTATGCTTATCCGTGCAGATGTCCACCTCCATGCTTTTCCCTTCATCTCGGGATTCAGAGCTCATGCACTGGATTTGTGAGGTCCACACTACGAACACTGTCCAACAGGGCAGGAATTACAGGTTCATTGTTTGAGGTGGAGTTATTCAAATTACGACAACCAAGAAGGACTCACCCTGCATCCAGGACTGTTAATCCCATTTAGATAACATTATCTGGACAGTGCTCCAAAATCCCAAAAGCGGTAGAGGTTCTAACCCATAGAAGGTGTCTTTGTGTTTGTGTGCGCAGGACAGAACCAATCCCTGAACCAGTATTGCCTGAAACATCTAGGGCAGAAGACTTGTTGTTACCACCATTGTTTATACACCAAGAAAACATCAGTGCCCGTCATAAATAGTCTCTATAATCCATGTTCATTCAGCACGCACAGACACGGCTTCTTAATCCAAAGGCATCACGTAGTGTAGACAAATTCCAGATTTTATTTCTTTGAAAACGAAGTGCTTCACAGCCGACGCACGTTTCGCCCCCTATGGGCTTCCTCAAGGCCGAAATCCAATGTATACATCACTCTTATCTACTGACGCTTATATAGTTCAAAATCCCTTAAAGAATAATCCGCCCAATGTATATTTCAATTTAGTTGCACACTATTAAAAGTGAGTCGTCCTCATTTATTGTGATTGTGGAGCCATGAGAAGTTACAGCATGAAGCCCAAAACGTGTCTCCGACCAAGACGTTAACGCGACCAGATTCCGTTTATACCACATAATATTTGTTAGCTCTGTTTAAGTGGTACACTTGGCTGGAAGTCATATTATTGTGCGTAATGATAATGTTATTCTGTATCTGGTTCAATGTAATCATACCCCCATAAGCTAGGCCTTGACCTCTAGAGCATCAAACCTACAAGACTCAATGAGGTACTGGAGGCAAAACTAGCAGCTTAAAAACAAGTATTGAGTATCCTGATCAACAAGGAACACATGCTCTCTTACCAACAATTACCAAAGTCATCCCCGTAACTTCAATAACGCTGAAAATGGCCTCCCAGCAGCAATATGGTTCAGTTTGATATTTCTGAGAGTCTACTGTTAATCTCCCACTAGAAATGTCTGTCCACTTAAAGAACTTGTGCAGTTAGTTTATGTGATAGGTAATAATGGAATTCACCTTGTCTCAGGCTGCTTCTAAAAATGGCAGCGAATGGTATCGGTGGCAATGGGAGATATAGTAATGTGCCTGGATCACATAGTCTTGGCTGATGAGAAAGGTAGTTAAGAAAGCCCCGCTCTGATTACAACATTCGCCTCTGGTGTGCATTCTCTTCTCTTTTTGTCTGCCATAACCATAATGATACTGTGAGTATTTTAAAGTCATGGATAACATCTTCTTAATTGCCGAACAGGCAGTTAGAAAAGAAAGTGGCAGATTGCAGGGAGAATAGGGTAGCAGTAACACTTTCCTACCACCCCCTAAACAACTTTTGAGCTGACATATCTGCATATCAATTACTATTAGTAAAATACTAATTCTAGAAACAAAGTGAGTAGAGGACACTGCTGAGGAACATATATTGGCATACTGGTGCTATAAGTGAAAGGCCTAAAGGGTCTCTCTGCACTATACAAATCTCATCTCATCTCAACAGAAACAGGAAATTTAGAGAGAAAATAACTGGAGACAAAGAGGAGGAACACAATAAATGGAGGAAAGAGCAGGGAGAAAGCAGTTAAAATGAGAGAAAAGCAAGGAGGAGGCACACAAACTTGGAAAGCAGTGAAAACGAGATAAAAGCACTTACCCTTTGAGAAGTTGATGGCTGTGGGTAATGGAGCTCGTGGTTGACTCAGTGATCTGGTTCTTCTGGGACTGTGCGACACTGCTGGCACACAACGCGCTCTTCCAAACGTGCAGAAAACTGAAAGGTTCTTCTGCACGACCAAAAGTAACCCTACTAAAGCTGTTCCCATTTGGCCCTAGTGGATCAGCAGGCACTAGGATTGGCTGATAGCTCTCAAACCAATCCTAGGTAGTTTGGATTCAGGACAAATGGCGTCCATTAAAGAAATGATCACAAACAGACAGAATTACGGATGATTGGTCACCCTAGCTAATACCGTGGTTCTTCGTGATATGAAGTTTCTAATTTCGTTACTTTTTTTTTCTAGTCTCATTTCTTTGCATGGCTGTCTTTTTTTCTTCACATGTTTTTATTCATTTACCCTTCTCCCTTTTCTTCATTTTGCCCTGTCCTTGCTGCTCCTATGTCCTCCCATGACAGGTGCAGTCCTGGTGCAGTAAGTGTGCCAATGTGATGTAAGGTGTTTTTTCACTTTAAATGGAAATCTGGAATTTTAGCTCAGGTTTATATTGCTGTATGATGTTGCTGTGAAGAGTAATCAAGTAAAACATACATTTTGTTGCTACCTTATGTAAAAGAATATTTTTTGATGGTGATGTAGGAAGGAGGTATGCTTTGATTAGCTGTGGCTTTTGTTCCTTTATTTCTTTCCTTGCTCCTGTATGTTTTCAGTATTTTGAGGTGAGGGGAAAGAATGTGCATGTCAAGTTGAACATGCAAGGCTTCTCTTAGCGACTTATGGAGAGCATGAGGTATGTCTTCTTTTTCCCGATTTTCCAGCTCTCCAAAAAGTCAAACATTAGTGTGTCGATCTTTCTCCAAGTCTGTGTTCTTTCCTGACTACCAAGCCAACTGTGGAATGCTTGATTGACCAACTCATGTCTGCTTTATTTAGATATTTACTAATATTATCTCTTGTGATAAATTTTCATAAATTATTGCTTTTTATAATCTTCCAATCCAGAAGAAAGCATTAATTTGATGGCCATGCATTAGTGGAATAGTGTCTTCAAATGTCTTCGAGGTCACGGTAGTCATTATGTCTGGTTTTAGGGTAACTGTGACTTATACTTACCTGAAGGTTTAACAGCCTCTATGTAAAAAAGAATTTCCTTGTCCTGAAACAAAGTCCATTGAATCAGTCTCATATACTTGATTAATAGTGTTTTAATTTAGTTTTTTGTAGCTGTCTGTGAAGTTGTTTGACACTATTGTTAGTTTAGCACAGTATACTAGGATTACTTTCAGGAGGCTTGCACAAGAAGCTATGGCTTTGAGACGGCTTGGCTGCGGAGGTACATAATGAACATTTATATTTTCTTTTCAGAATCGGCCTAGTGCGCTTTGGTCAAAGGAACATAATTGTATTCTTCTAAGTATTGTATTGTGGCTGTGTGCCTTTGTTCTTTGTGTGATTGAAGAATCATTCATGCCGCAGGTACACAAGCCCTAATTAAGTCTCTCCCTCCCACATCCTATCTCATAGGGTAGCTCTTAGTACTTGAGTCTGGACACACTGCCTGGTATTTCATATATGTACACACAAAGATTTTCTGCAACCTGCTTGTTAACTTCGTGCCCGCAGTTATCCGCCACCTGCTCCCTCATCCACGTATCAGAACACAAGTTCAGCTTTCTCTAGGTATTCAACAACTTTGTTCTTATTTTCATCAGCTATGTACTTTCCCACCATATCTCCTTAGTGTTGTCAGTAGGTTTGGATAAGAGTGAGAGATGGGACCAAGATACCAGGTGGTAAGGTACATATCAGCTGCTGTTTTCGCAGTTTACCACCAACTACTGCAAAGCAGATGTGAGTGGTTATTTTAATAGAACCACCAGGTAGTTGCGATTCACAGTACATGCACTACAGAGTAGAGACGTCGCTTCACTCTTTTTTTAAATCCTTTTCTTAATCTATTTTATTTGAAAGGTAATGGACTCCTTGTTTGGTCCTTTGTATCACCATCACCTGAGGAGGGTCCGGCTACACATAGATACCTGGTGGATTGCATTTTGTTGGAGTAAGAAAAGAGCTCTCTACATCAGGAAAAGAATACAGGGTCAGAGATGTGGCAATATCTACTACTGTGGTTTTGTCCCGCTTTGTATAAGCTACTGTATATACAGTATAACTTTCATGGATTCTTGCTCCAGGTGACAGCCAAACTCTCACTTATGAGATGATCATCAAGAGTCATTTAAAAAGTTTATAGTTGGCAACAGTGCCATACATAAGGAGTTTGTCCAACCATTACATTTAGACATTATAGTGAGTGGTAAAAAGGAGTTGCATTGTTTGGATGTACTTGTTGGGTTAAATCACTTGGCTAAAGCACAGGAAAATTATGCAGCTTGAAAGAAAGCTTTAAATCCCTCTGAAGTGTATCAGATTGTAATCATCTCATTTATATTGGGTGAAATATTGTGTTGGACTCCACATAGATATGCACCTTGTTTGATTATAGTTAAAGTATTGAAAGTTTTAGTGTGCACATTTAGTTATGCAGTTGTTGTTCTTCTTCTAGGCATTCTTCGGATAAGGTTGCAAAGTTAGAAGGCCAAGTGGATTCTTACAAAAAGAAGCTGGAAGACCTTGGAGATTTACGAAGACAGGTGAAACTCTTGGAAGAAAAAAACACCATGTACATGCAAAACACAGTCAGTCTGGAGGAAGAGCTGAGAAAAGCAAATGCTGCTCGGAGCCAACTTGAAACTTATAAAAGACAGGTATGGTTATGACGTAACCAAAAATAACATTCCTTTTGCTCAGTAGAAACATGGTTACTCCTTATAACATAATTTTCTTGAAACCTGAGTGAGTGTGGTTGAATATGGGAGAATTTGAGTGATTCGGTGATTAAGTCGATTGTGCTATAGATTTGTTACTTAGTAGTCATTTTAGTATCCGAAACAAAATGCAAGTCAAAGCTTGAGAGATTGCTGGGATGAGGCATTAGCTTGTTGCTATGGTCTACCAGCCCCTGTCCCTCCACTTCAAAATGATCTGCGTGATCCTCTACTTTACCTAGCTTGCGTCCACTGCATCTGTAACAGATTCAACCCTAATCATTCCTGCCTCAACAGCCACTATCTTTTCTATTTTTGCTAGCTGTGAAAAATTATTTTCCATTGTGGCAATCATGACCTTTTGGCTTCTGAGCAGCTCCCCAACCAATGACACAAGCTCCCCCCATGACCACCCAGATCTCTATGTGGAGAATGGATTTGAAGACATCTTGCTGTCTAGACATGTTGCTCTATCGCTGAACCTCCTGATCTTCACTCTGCGGGCAAGACCTCAGAAGAGGGGGCTCATAAGGACATTGTTCCCTAACCTCATATTCTACAGGGGTTTTGTGCTCATGCTACAAAAAAAGGTATTTTTAGTTTTTTAAAGGAATTCTACCCTATTCATCCATGGCTGCTATCGCACCTAAAATGAGTCGCCTGTTTTTACTTTCCTTGCTACCATTTTTTAATGTAATAAATGGTCTTTGCTACCTACAGTCTCGACATGAACCCTGCTTCCTATGGAGTGCAGTGAGCTGCATTGGCTCCTTCCTCCACTGAATGAGAACCACAGGCCGCCACTGTACAAGGTGGCCACAGTTAAGCCTGTCACCACAGTGGTTGCCTGGAGGCCTGTCCTGCTTAAATGTAGTGCCTGACGTCTGTATGTCAGGCATTCTTCTGTTACTGCCAGTACCCACCACCTTGGGATCCTTCAACAAAACTGAGGGTGGTATCCTGTTCCTCTTAATTTGCGATCAGCAGGGAATCTGAAAGGAACAGGTTAGTATTAGATTTCTTACCTTAGAATATCCCCAGTTGTCAGACTCGATCCGGAAACTTTTGCCTAGCAGTTCCCTTGCGCGTCGGTAGGCGTAGTCTGCGGCTCTGCGTCAGTCAGCGTCGTTGGCGCCGGGATGACGTCGCCGGAGTACTTAAACGCCGCCCTCGCGCTCTGACGTCAGTTCTTCTTTTTTCCGCACCAGCAAGCGCCGATCCGGAAAAAGTTGTACCCATAGTCAATTTTTGAATAACTTTTTCGATCCTTTTTGATCGTCTTTCGAAGTCTATCGACTCCGATGGTGCCGATAGGGATGCCTGGGTTCAAACCCTGCACTGATTGTTGCCGAATGATGTCGGTAACCGAACCCCATCGCCAGTGCCTTCACTGTCTGGGCCACGACCATGACGACAAGTCCTGCTCCGACTGCCGGGCCCTGACATCCAAAGCTAGACGGGAGCGGTCCCGCAAGCGACTCGAGCTCCGGCAGTCAGCCCCGCGCCGCTCGAGGTCTCGGTCCGGAAGGAGGTTGAGGGACCAGTCGCACGGCTGGAGTCACCACAGTTCCGGGAGTCGTCATCGGTCTTCGGGATCGAAGTCCTCAGGTAAGAGGAACATGAAGTCGAAGAGGCGACATCGCTCTTCTGACTCCCCCCGACGCTCGCGCGACGCGGCCGGGGGTTTGGGGGACATCGCCCCCGCGGCTCCGCCGGAGCCGCAGGCGTCGCTGCCTGCTCCATACCAGTCGGTCCCTGGGCAGAACGCGACGCCGGAGGAGATCGAGACCTTCCTCATGGCCATGAGGTTGCTCACTCCTCCGTCGGGATCCGCGGCGCCTTCGGGCCAAGCGGCCCATACTGGGTCCCCACGCTGGCCGGGTGCTCCAGTGGCGTCGGGTGCTTCGGCCCCGGCGCCATCTGCGACTTCGGTCCCGACGCCGCAGGGCCCCGCCGGATTCGGCTCCGGGTCGTCGCCGGTCGACCTCACGACCTCGCCGGCCCCCAGGGTGTCGCCCCCGGCGCCGTCACAGGACGACGTTGTCCCCGATCCTACCCTCGATTCGGGTCCGGCGTCAGAGCGGCTCCGCTCGGCGTCGTATTCGACGCCGCTTGGAAATTTCTATTTCTTTTTAAAAAATTTTTTTTTTATTACATTTGTACTTTATTACACCTTCAAATTGTGCACACAGCCTTCATCGCCTACAACCCGGAGGCCGGCGGCAACAGTAGTTCACACCCAAGTCATTAAGTAGAGGTCACACACATAGCCACGACGCCAACCACCCGAAGGCCTGTTGGCGCAACAGTAGGAGAGGAAGAAATGTGAGACAATATCGAGTTATTAAAGCAATTGATGACTGACCACAATATAACAGAACAAAATCCGACCAGCAGCGTTGGTGATGTCACTCCATATCGCAGTTCTGTGTGCACAGGAAATACAGTTTGTATATACATAATAAGCCAACCACCTGATGACCGGAGGATAAAGTCCCCCTGGTAGGGGGAGATGAGAAGGTGTAGTAAACCACTAAAAACCCACCCAAGAACAAGACCCCCACCCTGCAAACTAGCCAGACTACCTATACCCGTGACCACTCGCCCACCCCCACCCATTACCACGTCTACGGTCGAACTCAGGACCCATAGCTACTGACTCAAGGACCCAATGGAACGGAGCAAAGTACTAGAGGGACTATGCGAACCACCACCCAGAACAGCCGTCATAAGTATCCACCCAGCACACTGCACAGACAAGACGTAGGCGGGATCCCCCACCCACCTTCGGGAAGGGAACATTCAACCATCATTCTCATCAGAGTCAACCATCGACACTCTACCTTCCTGCAGCTCATCCAAAACCTCCCCCTCAGAATCCGACTCACTGCCCCCTTGCGCGCTCTGGAATTCCTTAAATAACCCCCAGAAGTTCTTGGGGCGACTTTTCGGGGGAAGCAGTTCACTGTACACCTCCGACTGCGTACAACAGTAAAGCAAATCGGCCTCCCAGCGCTTCTTAGTAGGAACTGGCCCCCTCATCCAGCACAACGCAACCAAACGCTTGGCTGCCAGCAACGCTGCGTCAGCAAGCCGCCTCAATGCCACCGGCAGCGGTTTAGAGAAACCCAGCAATGCCAGCGCCGGGCAGGGTAAAACCTCTGCGCCAAGGAAAGAGCTAAGTTCCGCGAAGACCTCTCCCCAAAACTTATGGATGCTAGGACAAGTCCAGGCCATATGGAGAAAATCAGCCACAGGGAAATGGCAGCGCTCACACTCCGCTGAATCCCGCAGCCCATACCTATGTAGCCTATCCGGCGTGTAATATACCCGCTGCAGGTACTTAAAGTGAATTAGGCGGTGCCTACTGTTGAGTGAAATTTTCAGAGTGTTAGCGCAGCAATAACGCCACATCTCGTCTGTGATCGGGGATTGAAGGTCAGCCTGCCAGGCCAATCGGGCCCTGGAGGGGGGGCACCGCCGATGCCCATCACCAAGTTTCTTAAGAGCAGTGATCAACTTACGGGAAGAGGGGGTCTTAATCACATATGTGAGCTCAGGCACTTCCTGCGGTTCCGCCAGCTCCGGGCCCAATGAAACCAGTGCCGCTCTACGAACCCTGTGGTACTGGAAGCTATGTAATAGCGTCGCCCCAGGGCAGGACTGGAGGGCCTGCTGCGACATCTTCATAGTGACATTTAGGAAGAGATCTCCCATCTTGTCGATGCCCAACTCCTGCAACGCTTTCAGGACGCCTTTCTCCGTCAGCGGGGCTAACCATGCTGCCCACTCCACTCGCAGTAAGGGGGAGTACAACAGTGCACTCTCGCGAGAGCGAACCATTGCATGCCAAGCGTGATTTGTGGCAGCAATCGAATCCAAGTTACCGACCCTCCGATCGGCTGGATAGCAGATCGTGGCCGGGAGAGGGATGGGGTCCGCAAAGAGGTGTTCCATTTTCACATGCGGGATGCCAGGATCCCCGTGAATCCATGTATGAAGATGTGCCCCCTGTGCTATCCTGTAGTACCGTTCCAGGTCCGGAGCCCCCAGACCACCTTGCTCATAAGGAAGAAGGAGCGTTTGCCATTGAACCCTTGGCTGTTTACCCCCCCATGCGAGTCGGATTAGCGTTTGGGTAAGCTGCCGAAAAAAGGCCTTAGAGAGGACCACAGGTATATTTGTGAAGAGAAAGAGGAATCTGGGGAGCACCACCATTTTCATGAGCGCTATCCTACCCATAAGGGACAACAGGAGCCTGCACCACACCTCCACATCATCCACCAGTTTGGAATAGGCAACCCCGTAATTTTCCCGTATCAGGACCTCAGGGTCAGTGTGAACGCGGATCCCTAAATAACGTATGGAGTCCGTGGTCCATTGCAATGGGTACTCCGAGTCGAATGGGCGCGTTACCGGAGTCAAAGGCAGCGCCACCGATTTATTCCAATTGACTCGAAGGCCCGACAGGGCCCCGAACCTCACTACTTCCCGCAATACCGCCGAGAGATTCACTTCCGGGTCACGGACATACAGCAGAGTGTCATCCGCGTAACTCGAGATACCAATCTGGTACGATGGAAAGTTGATTCCCTCGAACCTGTGATATTCCCTTATAGCGCAGGCCAGGGGTTCCGCCACCATGGCGTACAGCAGTGGGGAGAGGGGACAGCCCTGCCGAGTGCCCCTACTGATCTCGATCGGGGCAGTGATCAAATTCCCTATCTTTAGACGCGCAGTGGGTTTGTAGTACAGTGCCCCCAGCATCTGCAGAAATGTTTCTCCGAGCCCATACTTACGGAGGACTCTGAGCATGAACGACAACTCGACAGAGTCAAAGGCCTTCTCCATGTCCAGGAAAATGGCCACAGCCTTATTTTCCTGCCGGACATGCTGAATAGTGCCCAACACCGTGTGGATGTTATAAGTCAGGTTACGCGTCGGGACAAACCCGGATTGCTCCGGGGCGACCAAGTCCGGAACCAGAAGAGCCAAGCGTGTCGCCAGCACCTTCGCATATAGTTTCGCGTCCACGTTGATCAACGATAGCGGTCAGTAAGAGCCACATTCGTTGGGGGGTTTGCCTGGCTTCGGGATGGGTATGAGCAGCGCCTCCCTCATAGATTTCGTCATGCTGCCTTGCTGACAGATATCGTCAAAAAGGAGCATCAGGTACGGGACCAGTTTATCCTGAAAGGCCTTGTAAAAAGCCACCGTGAGGCCATCCGACCCAGGAGCGCTACCCGACCTCATGCCCTCAAGCGCCTCCGTTATTTCCTCTTTCTGGAACGGAGCCATTAGGAACTCTCTTTGCCAGTCGGCCAAGAAGGGCATTTGTATGTAACTCAAGTAGTCTTCGATTTCCGCCTCAAGGTTGCCAGATTTCGACGAGTACAGTGCCGTATAATAAGTATGGAATTCCGCCAGGACATCCTTCTCCTCCGTCACCACGCCACCAGTAGCCGTCACCAACTCCTCGATCACTAAAGGCCGTCTGCTGTTGCGCATCAGTTTGGCAAGTAGAGAGCCGGGGCGGTCTCGTTCCCCATACGCACGCGCTGTGGCGTATTTACCCATATGTTTTATTTCCCTGTCCGCTTCCTCATGGAATTCCTCTAACAGGGGTTTAAGTTTGTCCGTGACTTCAGCAGAACCCGTATCTCTGGCCTGCCGTTCCAGATCAGCTAGCTGCGTTTCAAGCAGTTTCAGCCGTTGCCTAATAGCCTTGAGCACCCCCGAGTGTTTAGCCATCGTCATCCCTCTGATATATACTTTAAAAGCATCCCAGAGCACCTGGACACTATCTACCGACCCCACATTCGTCGAGAAAAACACCTCTATGTCCTCAACTAGTTCCCCTCTGAAGGCGTCATCTAGGAGGGAATATGGGGGGAATCTCCAGGTAAACGGGGGAATCCTCCTAGCCGGGGCAACTAGGAGCAAAAGCAGAGGCGAATGATCAGACAGTGTGCGAGGTAACACAGTGTACCCCTTCACCGAGTCAAGCAAGGACCGGGAAACAAACCAATAATCAATCCTCGTATGGAGGTTATGGTAGGCTGAGTAATGGGTGAACCCGCCCTGCCCTGAGTGCCTATGGCGCCATACATCCAGCAGGTCAAGCTTCACTAATTCCGTCAGCAGGAGCAGTGCCGAGGCAGCCGGGGACCTGGGGGGACCCGCCGACCTGTCTAATTCTGGGTTCAAAACTAAATTGAAGTCCCCCCCCCACATCATCCTAGAGCCCACATACAGCCTACAGCTATCTGCCAGCGAGGCAAAGAAAACAGGAGAATCATAGTTGGGGCCATACACATTCACTAGCAGCAGATCATGTCCTTTCCCCACACAACGAGCAATAGCATACCGACCCTCCGGATCTACCGCTACCTGCTGAAGCGACAACTGAGATTTAGGGTTAGCCCAGGTGATCACCCCCCTCGCATGCGTGGTGAACCCTGCAGCGACACATGTAGGCCCAAGACCTCTCGTCTGCAACATAGGACTGGACAAAGGCAGGTGGGTTTCCTGCAGTAAGGCGATATCAATCCGGTGTCTCTGCAAGTAGGCCAGAACCTTCCTGAGTTTGCGAAAGTCATTGAGCCCTCTCACATTCCATGATAGTAATCGCAGAGTGCCTGGGCCGCATTCCGACCCTAGTGATTCAACATTCGCCAGTGTAAGACAGAGAACTGATCAGAGTAGAGCAGACGGTACAGTGGACACACCTCAGTAGTTGGCTTAAACAGACCCCCCCCCCCCCCCCAACAGTCCCCAAACTTCCCACAATACATACGCAGCAATAGAATAACAGTACAAACGTCTACCCACCCACAGCCGACCAATCCCAACCCGGTCAGACAGAGCACGTCTCTACCCGCCCTGAACCCCCCCCCAACACAACACACTACAAACCCAAAGACCCTCAAGAGAGTCAGGAGCCGAAAGCGTAGAGGCAGAGGTTCCCAGCCAGACAGCAATGCAATTAAGCAAGAACCAGATACTTCAGTAGCCCCCCCACCCAACCCCCTAGTGTCATTCGGCACCTCCCCCCAGCCCCAGCAAATGCAGAGTGACAAATAACAAGCCCCCAGACATGGGGCAGCACCCCCCAAAAACGAGAGTCAAGCAGTCAACCATAGTAACATCATATCTCTGCCGCAGGACCTAAGCAGCAAGAACCACACCCCACAAAGTCAAATAAGTAGGTTCATAGGACCTGCCGTTGTAGCGCGACATGCACTGGAGACCTAGGCAAGCCGAGTATAGGGACGTAGGGCGGATCACCCCTGGCCGTCCGTAGAGGCGGCTTCCTCCTCATCTTCACGCTGACCCCTCGGGCTGTTGCGTTGTTCCTTGGCCCATTCCTTGAGAGACTTTTTCAGGTCCGCCGGGTCCGTGAAAAAATGCGAGTGCCCCTGCTTATTGATCCTGAGTCTCGCCGGGTACAACATGGCGTAGTCCAACCCCAAGTCTCATCTGTTTTTTGTATGGGGCAAAGCGCTTTCTTTCCTCCTGCACTCTCGCCGTGAAGTCAGGGTAAAGGGAGATGTTCATGCCCTCAAACTGTAGCTCCCCTTTCTCCCTTGCCAGCCGAAGTGCCAAGTCGCGGTCCCTGTAGTTTAAGAGTTTTGCGATGATCGGCCGCGGTGGAAGGCCAGGTTGCGGCTTCGGTCCCAGAGTGCGATGGGCCCTTTCGACGATAAACATAGGGGAGAAGACATCCTCCCCTAGCAGCGTGCGGAGTAACTTCTCGACAAACAACTCCATCTTGCCAGTATTGGTGGACTCCGCCACTCCCGTGATGCGGACGTTGGAGCGCCGTGAACGTGCTTCCAGGTCCTCCGTCTTGTCTTGTATGTCTTGGAGCAGGCGACTGAACTGCTTTCGATCTTTATCCCATTCCGTATGGGCCTCCTCCGCCTCCGTCAGCCGTCGCTCCGCCATATCCAGCCGCTCAGCAGGTTTGTCCACCCTCTCAGACATGCGGTCCATCCTGAATGAGAGAGCGTCTATTTTCGTGCCGATTGCCGCCATACTATCTTGTAAGCCCTTCTCCATGGTGCAGAGCATTTCGCGGATGTCCGCACACAGTGAGCTATCAGCAGTTGCAGGCTGCGTTGAGGTCTCCGGAGGCGCCCCTTCAGCACCCTTCGGTTTCCGCTGGTCGAACGATAGTTTCGGCTGGTTCCTATCTCCTTTTCCCATAGTGTTGCTTCTAGGTCGAAGGCAAGGCAGCCCAGTCAGTGCCGGCGTGGCGTAATGGGGGCGCCTGGGGAGCGAACTCCGTCGGGCAGGTTGTTGCGTAGTAGAAAATGAAGCCAAAATGGCGGCTGCAGGCAGCTAGTTCCGGGCGGGCCCAGTGGTTAACGAAGCCTGCCACCAGGCGCGCACAGCTGTGCGGATCACACTGACGCCAAGGGAATAGTACCAACACACTCCAGCACACGTCCCGGCCACTGTGCCCCGTCTGCCCCCGAGGCGTCCCAGCCGGAGATGTCCTCTGCCAAATGTCTTCGGGAGGATATAGTTTCCCGCCGCAGAGGTCCCGGGCCTCGCCGGCGCGCTTCCAAGCCACAGCTGTTGGGCCACAGTTGTCGCACCTCCGTTAGCAGTGCGACCACGTCCACTCTCCAAAGCACTTGCGAAAGTCACTCAGCAGAAACCACAGGATAGTCGCTGATCCGGCAGACCGAGTCCACACCAGCACCTCACGCCGCACGTAGCGTGACGCAGGCGGGGCAGCCCCTCAGAATAGTCCGTGGATTGCGGCCTGGTCCGCCACTCCGACCTCCGCCAGCCAGCGGAGCGAAACCACGACCGATTTCGACCGGGGAAGGTGCTCCCACTAGCACCGGGGGCAGTTGAAGCGATACCCACAAAGTCCAGGGCCAGCCAGGTGCCAAAAGGATAGTTTTGTCGAATATTAAAGGGGCTCAGGCGAGGAGCTCAGCGCTCACACGTCTTTCATGGACGCCGGCAAGCTCCGCCCCCCTGGAGATTTCTATTTCTATGACCCGGCCCCATCCTTTGAACTGAGTACCATGTGATGGGTGGTGAGGAGGATTGGGAGGGGTCCGAGGACCCTCTGGCACATGAGTGCCAGTCTTCTCAGGACTGGACAGATGAGCTTGGGGAGGCCAGTGGACTGGACACTTTGCCCGAAACTGGTTTTGTCTCCCCTCCTACCGTGGCTACAGAGAAGAGGGCTGCCTATAGTGTGGTGCTGGCGCGGGCTGCCAAGGCCTTGGGCCTTGAGCTCCCCATCGCGGCCGTGAGGACTAACCTCCTCACTGAGGTCCTTAAACCGCAGGCAAGCTCGGCTTAACCTCTGCTGTCTTTTAATGAGGCTTTGTCAGACGTTCTTCTGGGCACTTGGTCCAAGCCCGCTACAGGTCGGCCTGTAGAAAGGAACGTGGCCAGGCGCCACCGCCCTGCTCCGGCGGACCCTTGCTTCCTGTCCACCCACCCCACCCCCGAGATCCTGGTCATCCAGGCCTCTAACTCCCAGACCGCATTCCCGACGGCTCCCCCGATCGAGAATCCAAGAGGTATGAGCAATACGGGAAAACTGTATTCTCCTCCCTGAGTTTGGGTTTGCGGTCAGTCCACAATGCGTGCCTCTTGGGTCGTTACACCCACTCTCTGTGGGACACGGTCGCGGATGTGCTGCCACAATGTCCGGAGGGGGCCCAGACTAAACTCGTCTAAGCCCTTGCTGAGGGTCGGGATGCGGCACGGTATTCCATCCGGTGTGGACTGGATACCACAGACTCACTGGGTAGAGCGATGGCAACAACAGTGGTGATTCGTCGCCACGCCTGGTTGAGGTCCGCCAACTTTTCGGCTGATGTCCAAAATACCCTTATGGACATGCTGTTTGATGGCCGTCGCCTCTTTGGCGACAAGGCAGACCATGCGCTTAAGAGCTTTAAGGACTCCAGGGCTACGGCCAAGTCCTTGGGCCTCTCGGCCCGCTCCAGCAATCTGCTGCCTTTCGCTCCTTTCGTGGCCAAGGAAGGGGCGCCCCCACACATCCTGCCAGCCACGGGCCGCAGACTACCATCCAGCGCGGTGGCGGACGTGGAAACCCCTGTGGCGGCGGTCTGGGACAACAGCGAGGTCAGTCCACACCTACCCCTGCAGCATCCGCTTCAAAACCCTCCTAGTCCGAGCTTTCAGGCCCATGTGACGCCAGTGAGGGGCAGGGTTCGCCATCACCACCTCCACTGGCGCACTGTCACATCAGACAGGTGGGTGCTGCAAATTGTCCGAAGGGGCTACTCCCTCCCCTTCGATGCGTCCCCTCCAGCCATGCACCGCAGTACCACCGCGTGTCGGGGGATCACTAGGAAGTTACGCCCTCGAGCGCGTTCCTGGGCCAGAAGTAGGGTGGGGTTGTTACTCCCACTACTTTCTGGTACCCAAGAAGGGCAAAGGGGGCCTACGCCCTATCTTGGACCTGCGGAACGTCAACGGCTTCCTCTGGAAGGAGAAGTTCAAGATGCTGACTTTGGCTCAGTTCTTAGCTGCCCTGGACCAGGGAGACTGGATGGTAGCGTTGGACCTGCAGGACGCTTATTTTCACAACCCCGTCCTGCCGGCCCACCGGCGTTACCTGCGGTTCACGGTAGGCCACGAGCACTTTCAGTTTACCGTGCTCCTCTTCGGCCTTACCAGCGCCCCACGGGTGTTCACGAAAGTGATGTCGGTGGTCGCAGCTCATCTGCGCAGGTTAGGGGTTTCAGTCTTCCTCTACCTCGACGACTGGTTGTTGAAGGCGGGCTCGACCCAGACAGTCGTCAGCCACCTCCAGACAACGGCAGACCTGCTGCACCAGCTGGGGTTTCCCATCAATGTGCCGAAGTCACACCTGTACCCCACTCAGAAGCTCCTCTTCATCGGAGCGGTTCTCGACTCGGCGCACTTTCGGGTTTAGTCTCCCGAACAGCGGGTTCGGGATATTCAGGCTCTGATTCCACTCGTTCAGCTTTTATCCCCAGGTGGCGGATGTGGGCTCTGCAGTGGCACCTGAAGTTTCAGTGAGCCCAGCATCAGGGCAACTTGTCCGACCATGTCTTGATCTCGGAGGGCACTGCAAGACAGTTGCAGTGGTGGCTCACAGACCTCGATTGGGTCAGCGGCAGATCCCTCTCCCTACCCCAACCGGATCACGTAGTTGTGACAGACGCGTCCCTCCAGGGCCGGGGGGCCACATGGGAGAGGCGGAGATCAGAGGCCTCTGGTCTCCGGCGGAGTCCCGGCTCCACATCAACCTTCTAGAGCTGCGGGCGATCCGTCTTGCACTGAAGGCATTCCTCCCCTCTGTCCGGGGGAGTGTAGTGCAGGTGTTCACGGACAACACCAGTGCAATGTGGTACTGCAACAAACAGGGCGGGGTGGGGTCGTGAACCATATGCCAGGAGGCTCTGCGCCTCTGGCAGTGGCTGAAACATCAGGGCGTGACCCTTGTGGTTCAACACCTGGCAGGTTCCCTGAACGCCAGGGCGGACAAACTCAGCCGTCTGTGCATGATGGATCACGAATGGCGTCTGAACTCGGACTTGGTGCAAGGCCTCTTTCAGCAGTGGGGAGAGCCTTGGTTAGATTTATTCGCCACAGAAGAGAACGCGCCGACACATGTTTTGTCACTTTACAAGGGAAATCGTCCCACGACTTTATCAAGGCTATATCTTCCTAATGTTTATACCGTTAATTGTGGTAATACTTCAAACCCACAACCACAACACCAGGTGTTCGGCACTCGGTGTGAGAAGTTGGCCTGATATATGATGCTCACTAATTCTAGTGATCACCTTGTATCAGTCCAAGCAACCCTTATGGTGATTGGTTGTAAGTCAACCTTATAGACCAGCTATCCTAGTAGCGTGGACAAAAGCAGTCTTTAGGCTAAACTCTGAATGGCATGTGAAGCCAGCTGTTTTACCACATATAACCCCTTGAATACCAAGTGAAAGGACACCACACAGGTTGTTATGAAAATAAACAGATATTTATTAACTAACATACACATCTGAACTCTTTATGAGGTCAGAGGGCTAAGCACATTACAATACTGAAAAGGAAATACGAGTTTGCACAGTATTTACAAGAACGCCTGAGGGGCGCAACAAACCATATACTAAATAAATGGAATGCGAAAGTCAATCAAAAGAATGGAGCAGTCCAGAGGTTGTAGGATCGCTGGGACCACGCTATCCTAACTGGAGGTAAGTAATAGGAGGCCCACGGAACGCGTGTGCAGAGTGTGAACTCACAAGCGAGATGCGTACAAACGTCTATGGACAGTTCAGTTTAAAGAAAAGGTGAGTACGGACGTCCCTGACTAGATAGGACTAAAACGACTGTGGAACTGGACACTAGGAGAGTCAAGCTACCCTTGAGCACCGAAAGGCTCGTGTTACTTCACCCACAGGCTGCGGGTGCATAGGTGCCAAGTCGTGTCGGGTTCCGGCGTTAAAGTCTATGGAGCCTGGAGGAAAAGATGCTGCAGGCGGTCAGGAGGAAGATGTCCGGTGTGATCCAAGGGTGGATCAGTGAAGAGGAGAACCTGAAAGCAGAGGGGACAATGTTCAAAGTCACTAGCCAGTGACTGGAGTGGAACCAGGAGTGGAACCAGATGTCGTCGTCGCGATCAGGTGAAGGTGGACGCTTGTCTCTGCAGCCACGTGGACCAGGTGGTGTCTTCGACGACCAGGATGGAGGAACGAGCTGTCCCACGCAGGCTCTCGCTGTCGGCAGTGTCGTCTCTGGATTCTGGTTCAACAGGCCTTGGCAAAGGCAACCCACGCGGTGAGTGGAAACGGCGTCTGGAGTGGACCAGGAGGGTCCGGGGTGCTCCTCTTTTGGAAGGGAGCAAGGGCCAGTCTGGAGCAACCAGACCAGCAGCAAAGTTGTCGGAGTTCGTCGTCTAGGAGGTCACAAGCCAGCCGGCAAGTGACCAGACAACCCGTCGAGCAGCAAACAGGCAGAAGGGCCCCATGCAGATCTCGTGGAGGCTGGAGGGCTGATCTTCGTTGCAGGAGCTGCTCAGGGTCGGGGCTTCTCAGTCCCCAAAGCACTTGGACGAGGATGCCTCGGAAGTCGTGCTGGAGCGAAGTGCTGCTTCTTTCAAGATGGCCGGTCCCACGTGTCTCGTCGCACCCATGGGTCTCAGCTATGCTGCAGATGTGGGTAGAGGTCGGAGAGGTCTGGGAATCCAGGTCTCGTCGCGCTCTGAAGTCTGGATCCTTGCAGGAAGACGACAAAGGGAAGCCGCTGTACGCTGATGGTGCCTGCTGGTGCAGGGTGGACACTCCTTGCCCACAAGGGAGATATCTTCAGTCTTCTGTGGAGCAGAACGTCGAAGTCCAGAGTTTCTTCTTGGGAAGTTGTTCAGGATAATCTGATTTGGAATGGGACCAGCTCCTACCTTTATTCGGCTAAAGGGGGCTGCACTACGACTAGGTCCCTCTTCTGGGTGGGAGCAGGAAGGGGGGTGGTTACACCCCCTTTCCTTTGTCCGGTCTTGCGCCAGCTCTGGGGCTTGAGTGCCCCAGGAACTGGTTCTGACCAGTGTATGCACGGGGCATCTTGTGTGCCCCAGGCATGTCTCATTCCTTTGAGCCCTGTCCTACCTAATACACAAATTCCTGTCTGGGGTGGTGCTAGCACCTCCCAAGGCAGGAAACCCTTTGTCTCAGCCTCCCCCGCTGGAAGGACTCCCAGCAGCAGGAGGTCAGACTTGTGTCTGTGGTGGCAGCATCCATTTTGTGATGCTGAGGCTAGAGTTAACTTTAACCGGGGTTCACAGTTACATACATGTCGTGTCCCTCTGGAAGGGTGGAATGCTAACCCCGTCGCCAGAATTGGCGAGGTGTTAGTATTCCAATTCGTATGACACCTTACTCGACATGTTTTGATAATGTTCTACCAAAGTTAGCATTTGACCGCGAGGTTCATAATGCACTTAAGAGTATCTGGTATAGCGTTCTCATGGAACAGCTATTAGGACTTGGTTCCGCAAGCTGCAAACGGGCTCAGCTCATGCCAGAGCACTATCTCACATAATTCCAAGCACTCTGCCTTCAGGATTGTTAAGGCCTGCCATAGGAGTGACTGATGGGAATATATGTGTCCAACGTCCTCTGCAGGCGTGACGTCAGCGAGGTCAAATAAGCCCCACCGGGCGCGCTGACATCAGTTTTTCTTCTTTTCTGCGTGCAACGCGGACCGGGATAGTGGTACTGGCTGATTTAGGCCTTTCCCTTTTCGCTCTTGAGCGTTTTCTTCTGGGTACAGTGTGTAAATGCCTTTGGGTTTTAAAGCGTGCTCGTCTTGTGCACGCCAGATGTCGGCGATGGAACCCCATCCCATCTGCATGTGGTGTTTGGGGGAGCACCACAACTTTAAAGACTGTGATGCGTGTCGGCAGTTGAAGCCGAAGTCCCGGTGGGAGCGCCGGATGAAGCTCCTCTGGGCTTGCATGTCCAGGTCAGCGGCGTCGCCGCGCCCGTCCCCTGTGGACTGCTTCAAGAACCGCCTCTTCTGCCTCCGACATTGACCTTCTCCCACGCCGCTGGAGCGTCGCTCGCCTATTGGTAAGTGTCACAGTTTATCCCTGCGGACCAGGTTCCGGCCTGCTGGGGAGTGGGCTCTCCACGGGTGGTGCGGCCCTGCGCGTCGTCACCCTATCCGCCGTTCCCCGGCGCGGGGGCGACTAGAGCCTAAATGGAGGCCTATGCGGTGGCCTTGCAGGCCTCGTTGGCTCCTCCTCCTGGGACGTCTGCAGATCCCTTGCCGGGTGCAAGGCCCTCCGCAGCGTCGCCAGCGGCTTCGGCCCTGGCGCCGACTGGTTCGGCTCCAGGTTCGGAGGATATGGTGTTGTCGGGGTGCGGCCCTTAGGGGTTCCCTCCGTCGGAACACTGCACCTCTGCTTCGCTGCAAACCTCCGCGGTGGTCCCTGTGGTGTTGCCAGGGCTCGGGCGTGTCCCCCTCGGCATTCTGGACAGGCGGCAGCCTTGGCTGAGGCTAAGGCAACGCCACTCCGGTGCCGGTGGCTGCTGGCCTGGGCGGGGCCGCAGTGGTTGGCAAGGGGTCGGGCGTGTCCCTGGGCCCCCCACACCCCTCCACGCAGGTGGCTGTCTCGTCGGAGGTCGAGTCGGTGCCTTTTCGGCACCGTTCCTTGGCCGCTCCAGCTCCTGCCCGTCCTCGGTCTCCTGCACCAAGCGGTGTGGCGGAGGTCCGACTCCGGTTGTGTACTCTACAGTGCCGAACCGGCACCAGGTTGTCGATTCCTCTTCGGACACCTCCTCTTCATCGCCAGAGGTTCGGAGGTTGATGGCGTCATCCTCTCCAGTTACGGGTCGCCGATTTGTGGCTTTTTCCCCGGCGTCGTCTAAGGACGGTTCTTCGTCGTCGCCACGACCTCAGTCTTCGCCGGAGGAGGCTCAGGTTCCTCATTCTCCGGCCCCCCTTCCCTCTTTCCGGACTTGGCCTTTTCTTCCCTTGGTTGGCCTGGGGGACGGCTGCCTTAGTCTGCAGCCGTCGCCAGCGGAGGAGCTGCTTTCCCCACCGCGGGGCCCTACGGAGGCAGGTGCAGCCTTCGCTTGCGCTGTCTCCACGGCTGCGGGGATTTTGCTCATAGGGGATCCAGCGGCCCACTTCCCCACGGATCATCTTCTGGAGGTCCTCCATCAGGGCTGTGGTGGTCGGGAGCTTCCTTTGCATTTCGAGACTTCGCTCCACAATTCCCTCATGGGGGCTTGGGGTCGACCCGCTACGGGTGACCCAGTGCAGCAGCACCTTCTGCATCGCCACCGTCCTGCTCCTCATGATCCTATCTGTCTTTCTCTTCACCCTCCGACCAGGGGTACTCTTTTGCAGACGGCTTTCCCCTCCCGGGTCATCGGTGTTGTTCCCTCCGCCGTGGGAGGCGCGCTGGTTGCATTCCTGTGGGAGTAATATCTTTGCCTCCACCAGTGCGGCCTTGCGGGCCCTTAACACTCTTTGTGTCCTGGCAAGGACCACTTCTTGCTTGTGGGATTCGGCTGAGCCCCTTCTGTCTGCTGCTTTTAGTGAGGGTGGCCGTTTTGACCTCCGACACCATGTGTTGGATGGCCGAGAGCTAGCGGCGTTCATTCTTTGCTCTGCGCTGGATGTGTCGGAGATGTTTGGTCATACCATGGCCTCCTTAGTGGCCGTTCGCCGCCATGCATAGCTCCGGGATAGTGTGTTCCCGGAGAATGTTTGGGAACGGTTGGTAGACCTTCCGTTTGATGGCACACTTTTGTTCCACACCCCTGCGGACTCTGCCTCTCAGAGGTTTCTGGCGGGGCCCCGCCCTACTCCATCTCCCCCTCATTGACTGGGGAGCCGTTCTAGATTTGGAAGTTGTTCTTCCACAGTGTTCTGGGGCCTTGATGTGAGTAACCCAGGTGATGGGTGTTCGGTGTGTTTGTTGTACCTTCCGGTCCCTTGTTGGGCTTTGGTGCTGTTGGTAGCTGGTCCAGCCCTTTGTTGATTGTGGTTTTAGCTGTTGGTCAGCTGTGTTGGCCTGAAATTAGGCCTTCCATGTATTCTTTCTGGCTCATTGGCAAGCCGTTTGCGGTTCTCCGCAAGTCTTTTGGTTGTTGTCCTCTGATGCAGATGCTTTTCCTAAGAGGGTTCCCATGTTCTTGGGACGTAACTTGCCCTATGTGGGGCAGTAGTAGCTATTACATAGCTCTCTCCTGTGCTAGGGAGGTGTGGTTATCCTTAGGGCCTCTGCTCTTCGTGGCGTCGCGGTATATCGCTGGTGCGACCATCTTTTTATTTTTTCCTGTCTTGTCTGAGGCCGGGGACCCACTGCTTAGTGGCTTGGTTCCATCCGGGGCTATTCCCCTTATGGCCCTTCTGGACGGTTTCCACGCCTTACCCTTGTTCTGAGCCTGCGTGGTCGGGCGTTTAGTTTGGGACATTCTCAGCATCTAGCTGCCCCCGCCTGCTCTTCTGTTCTGTGACCCGGCGACCTTGGCTTGGGCCCTCGCACTCCTGTTTTTGCCCCACGGGGCCATTGTGAGCTCTCGTTCTTACTCTCAGCTGCCCTTTTCACTGGGTTGTTTCCCTGGTTAAGGGTTTTTTCTGTACTTCTAATTCTTCTTCTCCGTCTGCCCTTTTTGCTGAGGCGCTGGTCAGTCTTGCCTTCGAGCTGTGGGGGGCTCGGCTACCCTTTTCACTGGGTTGTTTCCTTGTGGAGTGCTTTGTTGTTGTTGTTCTTCTTCCTCCGCCTGCCCTCTGGCTCAGGCGCTGGTCATTATTGACTTCGAGCTGTAAGGGGCTTGGCGGCCCTTTTCACTGGGTTGTCTCCCGGTGGAGGGCTTTTTCTGTACTTCTACCCCTTCTCCTTGGAGTCTGTAGGTGGCTCTTCTTCCTCAGCGTTGTCTGTACCTTGGGGCTTCTGGTGAAGGTCCCTGGTAAGTGGATGGACTTGCAGTGGTCTGGCCTCCTTCGTTTGACCCTTGCTTCTCCCGTTGGTGGAGACTGGGTTACCCTTTTTGTTGTTATTGCACATCCCCTTTGGGGCTGGTGTTCCTCCTCACTGCTAGGGTCTTCTTCGGCTTAGGGCCGGGGACTCATACTCTGTTGCGCTGGATTGGGCTTCTTTCCTTGTCCCCGTAACTGGTCCTCTGTTGGGGGTCTGGTATTTGTCTGAAGTGGGAGAGGTCCTCTCGCAGACCCTCCTCCCCTTTGTGTATGGCTAGGGTATCTAGTCTACGTTAAGGAATCTGCGGCTAGTAATCTCTATCATATTGTACGAGTTACTTACCTTCGGTAATGATGTATCTGGTAGAGATGATTGTAGCCGCAGATTCCTTCACGACTCACACTTCCTCCCCATTCTGCGAGGACTCTCTGCCTTGGTTTTCTGCAGTCGCCTCCCTCTGGGCGTTTTGTCTTCTGTGTGTGTCCTCTTTCTTTTCTTCCGGTCAGGCATCCTTCCGGCTGGTTCTATCCAATATGTTAGGTAGCTGTGTCTGTGCTGCAGTATGTCTGAGGAGGTGGCATTCTAGCCAGAACAGCCAGCTTATGAACTGGGGAACTAGGTTCAAGTCACGCCGTCTGATCAACATCCTATGATCCTGAGTAAATCACGTAATCTCACTGTGCCTTAGAAAATATAAAAATATAATAAAATAGGATGCGACCTTCTGTAATGTAACTGGTGCTCATGTAAAGTACTCGACTACTTCGGTTCAAGTTTGTGCTATATAAAACTTCCAAAAATAAAATATAGAGCCATGCAGGTAGACGTGCAGGAAATGGTTCGAGATGATGTGATTTTTTATGTTGAACATTTAATTTGCCTATAAAGTGTAGATGATGGATTGCTCAGGAGTTGGTGAGGTCAACAGGATGTAGTGATTTATTTTTGGGGGGAGTTAGAAGTATCCTGTCTTGAGAGCTTTTGGGAAAGTGCTTTGTGTAAGGGAGGAATAGACAATGGTAAGAAGGGGTAATAGAGCATCCTTAGAGAGAGCTTTATTGAAGGACGAAGGTCAGACATCTTTATAGGAAGTGGCTTTAAGGGAGCCTAGTATACCAGTGAGACATGGATCATTGAAAGTTGACCATTGTGGGATTCTGCAGTAAGGGGTGAGTGTTGGTTTGCACTAAAGCAGTGGTTGATAGCATTATACTTTTCCGTGGCGTTTGGAATAGGTGGGTCGGGCAGGGAGCTGATGTAGTGTTTGATTGCCTTGGACGGTGTTCTGCTTCTGTTGGTGTCTACATAAATATTGGTGTTATAGTACGTTGCCTTGGCTGATGTGATGAGCTTTCTCGTTGCCCAGAGGACCTTTAGTTGTCAGGTAGCCTATCTGTTGGACTTGTCTAATTCTGGACTAGCACTGTTGTATGTTTAAGTTTTGTTGAGGCACAATAGGTCTGTAAGCTGCATTTTTAGTAGCCTGTATAAGATATAGGGATATGAGTGCCTTCAAGGGAATTCGTTTGAATAGTATTTGATGATTTTAAATTAATTTGAAGGGAAAGATTAATAATCCCTCTATGTAGCTAATACATCACACAACAGAGACTGGAATTTTTGAAAATGACTTAAACAAGGTATTAACACATAAACAACATATAAACAACAAGCACAAAGATGTATTTATAAAAATAGACTTTATCAAAGCAAATCAAGTGGTAAAAAGTGTCATATACAGATGAAAACCATTTGAATAATTAGGGCTGCAAGTACAAGGAAAAAATAAATTTGAGAAGTAACACAGCAGGACCTAAAAACCAACTATCCCAGGTCAGAAATAATAAGACAAAACCGGGATAAGGTGAATGTCGACGTTTCGGTCTCCTAGAACACACTTTTCGAGACCATCCTCAGGACTGATGTCAATTACGTACTGTATAGGACCAACTGTAATCTGAAATATAAATATTTACAATTACAAAACTTTTATAAATTGTTGATTTATCTACACCCTTGTGAAAAATAAGACAGACAAAAATTGGACTAATACCTAAAGACGAAAACATTACCATTATGGACAAACAATGAGAAACTTTGTACATTACAGAAATAAAATTGTTGATTGTGTGTCACAATACCGTTTGGCTGAGCCCCCTCCATCTTTAAACTTGCAGCGTTCCAATTGAGGTAATATTATCACCTCCCAATGGGTCATGTTCGTAAAGCATCCGCATGAACCAAGTAATTGCTCTCTGTTTAATCTTTTCATGAATAACGTGCTTACAGAAAACTTATGTTAACATGTCGAGATAGAATAAGCCAACATTGTTTTGAATGCTAAGAATAACGCTATATATATATATATATATCATAAAATTGATTCTTTAATCTGAATTTTGGAAACATAATTGTTTATGGTTGTCAAACTATGACAGTACAAAGTTTCATTTGAGTGTTTCAATGTTCCTTTTCTGGTAGTAAGTTGTCACTTCTCGATGTATTTTTCCTATATGAGAGACCAGCCATTTACATAAGTCTAATATCTGCAAATAGCAAATAGAGCACCTAGTATTCGGCGCAGATAAAAACAATCAACAATTTTATTTCTGTAATGTACAAAGTTTCTCATTGTTTGTCCATAATGGTAATGTTTTCGTCTTTAGGTATTAGTCCAATTTTTGTCTGTCTTATTTTTCACAAGGGTGTAGATAAATCAACAATTTATAAAAGTTTTGTAATTGTAAATATTTATATTTCAGATTACAGTTGGTCCTATACAGTACGTAATTGACATCAGTCCTGAGGATGGTCTCGAAAAGTGTGTTCTAGGAGACCGAAACGTCGACATTCACCTTATCCCTATTTTGTCTTATTATTTCTGACCTGGGATAGTTGGTTTTTAGGTCCTGCTGTGTTACTTCTCAAATTTATTTTTTCCTTGTACCTGCAGCCCTAATTATTCAAATGGTTTTCATCTGTATATGACACTTTTTACCACTTGATTTGCTTTGATAAAGTCTATTTTTATAAATACACCTTTGTGCTTGTTGTTTATATGTTGTTTATGTGTTAATACCTTGTTTAAGTCATTTTCAAAAATTCCAGTCTCTGTTGTGTGATGTATTAGCTACATAGAGGGATTATTAATCTTTCCCTTCAAATTAATTTAAAATCATCAAATACTATTCAAACGAATTCCCTTGAAGGCACTCATACCCCTTTATCTAATTACCCAAGCCCTCAAGGGTATTTTGGGTCGCTCACTTCCTTCTGATCTGTATAAGATATGGCATCCTTGGCCATACATTTAGAGTTATTAAATATAGCAAAAGATGTGTTTCGTGCTTAGGTGGACCCTCTGCGGACAGATGGGTTATTTGTAGACTTCCCAGCTTGGATGTGATTAATCTGTGATGGTTGGGAAATTGACAAAAATGCTGGGGGTGATCTTATGTTGCGACGCTAGAAGACGAGTAGATCCCTCTCAGACGTTTTCCGTTACTGCACAAGAGCTGAGATATGTATTGTTTATGAATTCAAAGGAGATAGGCCAGATAAAAAACTAGGATTACAGGTAAGTAACTTCTTTCATTGACCACTGAAAAATTCGACATAACACAAGTACTCTCACAGCCAACGCACACTAAAGACACTCACTAGACTGTTTACTCATCCAGATTCAACTTCAGTTGCCCCTCCCAACTACATCTGACTGATATGAATAAGCAGCTGTTGCCTTCAATTTTCTCCACTCCAAACTTGCAGAATGAGAACAGCTGAAACCAACCAAAGGACTCGTTCTGTAATTTCCCTTTGACATTTTACATGACCACCTTAAACCATGAAAGCATTCTCTGGCACTCATACGGTTACGTTATGAGACTTTCATAGTCAAACCACAACCCTCACTTTCAAACCTGGAAAAGAACATGCAAACTGCACCATCTCATCAAGCTCCGCAGAGGACATCTTTCTTGAATTAGAAATGGCTCTGATGTCTGGCCCTCCTTCAGCTTCTTAAATGTGTAAAAATGTAATGTAAAATAGGCTTTTATATTGCGCATCCATCACTCCAAGGAGCATCTTGGCGCTAGAACGGAAAGACCAGGTATGGTGGAAAATGTGGTTAACTGCTCTTATAAGAGCGACCGAGCATTCAGATCGAGGGTTTACACAGTGTATCAGGAGCACTGTAAATCCAGGTCTTAAGTGTTTTCCTAAAAACTGATTCGGAGGCAGTTTGGCGAAGATGGGGGGGAAGTTGATTCCAAGCCTTAGATCCCATGACTGCCAGAGATTTCCCTCCCTTTGAGATCAGTCTAACGGTAGGAATTGTAAACATAATGTCCATGCATTATAGCTAGTTTGCAGTAGGGAAGGACCTTCACAAACATACATTACTATACCCGAATAGTCTTCAGGCCGTACCACTGTTGGAGGAATCACTCATTCATGACCGATTTTGGGTCTGGGAGTTGAGAGAACTCCACCGCGCAGCTCAAATTAAAATTTCTATGCATAAATTGCAAAATCTGTCTGAATGACCAGCTCAGATTTATTTCCTGAAGGGTGGTAACATATAATTCTTTCCGACTGTCAAGTTAATGTTCCTGTTTGGACCAGGGTTAACAAGGGTGACACAAATCTCATATAGTGGCGTCATGAATGATCCAGATGCAGACCTTCCGCAGCCTGGAATATGCTTCGTCAGCAGGTGTTGAAGACAACAGCTCCTGAATGTTGTTAATAGCAGCCTACTGTATAGTCATTATCGCCATCCCCCCTCCCCCATCCCAGGCACAGACGTGCTAGATGGGGGGGGGGGGGGCAGTCTACTTTCTAGCTGTGCGGCCCAAATGTGGAACTAACTGTCGGTGGCCCTTAGACTTCAGCTGAACCTTTCATGGTTCAGGAAAATCTTAAAATCCTGGCTGTTTAATGCTGGGTAGTTGTCAGCCTATCTCTTTGCTCTGCTCCACTTACGCACTTCAGCGCCAAGACTCCTCGGCATTCGAGCACTCTATAAGCATTTTTATAACATTATAACATAAGGCAGACGATTTTTGTCAGTAATGACACGAGATACATGTATATAGTTTAGTGGTCGGTTTTGAGTTGTTACAAGATGTTACTTTAGACATATCAAGAAAGTAAAACTAGAGATTTTCTCAGATGTTTTTCATCTGTTTTTTTAGTCATATTGCCTTTGAAGTTAGTGATTGTTGTGTCCTTGTTTTCCATTGTATATATTTTTCACAGATCTCCTAACCTGCTATTCTTCTTTACGTAAACACAGCTAAAGTGGTAGAGACTGGTTATGAAGTTAAGACTACGGTGATGTGTTTCATATTTTAGTAATATTGACTTCCTAATGATTACATTCATTTTCAACAGGTGGTTGAACTACAGAACAGGTTGTCTGAGGAATCAAAGAAAGCAGACAAATTAGATTTTGAATATAAAAGATTAAAAGAAAAGGTTGACAGTCTGCAGAAAGAAAAGGATGTAAGTGTAAAATGTGCTTTTCAGAATATCATATTATCCGTCTGTTTATAATTTTTGTATTTGAAATATATACGAACATTATGTGCACTTGTTTTGCAAAAAATTATTGGAACATTGGAACGACGTATAAAGGATATATATACTTCATAATCACCAATGGTGCACATGCTGTGCTTACTGTTAACTGCTCACAAACCTGTTCATTTTTAAGCTTGAGGATATTATAAGTGTAAACCTAGCATGTGCAAGATGGAGGGTGTATGCTTTCCAAATGGGACCGCATAGATAGCACCCCCCATGTTGCCGTATTTTCCTCATGTTTCTTTGTTCCAGGACATTTCTGAGTGGATAACTACCTGAGTAGGCCCCTGCAGAGTGCTTCAAAGACAGTGTCCGCCATGATGCGTTCTGGAAATAAGGCTATGAGTATTTTTTTCAGACACCCTTCTCAGGGCACCCGGGTTGTTTGTAACTTCAATGATGGCTTGTACTCTGATTGGCAGTGGGCTGCTACTCACTGCCAGGACTTGAAAATATAAGTTGGAGCTTCAATCCATGTTTCAGAATATGTTTTGTAACACATATTTACCAGGACCCTGCTGCTGTTGGTGCTTCCAAACATAGAGCTGAGTGCTGACTCTTTCCTTTTGGCTGGAAACAAGCCTTAAGCCTGATGTGTCTGCTGCCCTTCTCTGCTGCTACTGCTGACCTTGCCTGGCCAGAAGCTTCCAGGCAGCTAGAGTCCTGATTCTGAAATGTGGCGCACGATCTTACAGTTTCGTTTATCCTTCAACAAATATGGGATGCTAGCTGTCTCATGAAACCACTTCTACAAGTAGAGATGAGCTGATTGGTGACTTTTCCCCATACGCCCACTCTCCATGCACCATTGTTTGTTTTTTTATTCTTTATTGACTCTTCCCATTGTGTGGAGGTCCAGTACCCTAAATCCCTGTATACTAGATGGATCAAGAAGGTTTTGCTTGTTGAGGCTTAGGCTGTGTCAGCGTGCTTGCATGCTGTAACCAGTGGGTCAGATTGCAATATGCCTTCTTCATCAAGGTTGTTTCCTTACTCAAAGAGAATGGTACTACCAACGCTAAGCCTGTTTGGCCTCCAGATCTTGAGATATTGCCAATTTAAGGGGAACACACCCAAATACAAATCTGAGAGTTAATCTTTTCATAGACTCTGGAACTCTTCCTATTTACTTGGCCAGATCAGCTGTATTGTATTTCCTTTGCCACTCTCCCTTTCTTTCTGTTTTTTTTTTTTTACGGTATTTGCGATTGATAGCGTTCTAGAGCAGTAATCACTTAAAAATTGTAATAAAGTAACTCTGTTTTGAAGATCAATGTTGGAGGGACGGTCGGAAACAGAAGCGAGGAGGCCGTATGGGATCAATACTGTGGTATTTATTTGTGGATGTGACACACAGTTATAGAAGTACACTCAGTTCCAAGAGAGTGTTGTGGGATCAAATCAGGATGGGAAACAAAGGGGAGGGTCCTGTTGAAGCAGCACAGGCAAAACGGGGGTGTATCACACGCTGTATAGGTCCGCTGTGGATCTGTGTTCTTGAAGGTAGGGAGGGATTCTTGACACTTCTTGAGGAACTCTTAAGTGGTTCCCGAAGTTCCTGTGTGCTCCCACAAAAGAAAGCAGAAAGCAGCGATCAGTACGAAGCTTCTACTGAGTACTTATAACTTCCACCACACCACGTGAAGGACTTTCCAAAAGGGTGAAGGTAAAATGGGGACAAGTAAAGGTGGATATTTAACCAAACAAAGGAGAGATTGGTCCTCTGACCAATAATTCTAAATGGAGTGATCCTTAAAGAGCGTCCCCCCCCTCCTCTCTATTCGGGTGTAGGTGGTCAGGGTTAAAACATGAATTGTCAGGACACAAATCTGGCCCGTGAGCGTGAACCTCCCTTGGTCCCACCCTCTATTATTTCCTTCTGCACGAGTTACGAACTGCGGTCTGCCGCAACTCTCCTGAGTTGCGGCGGCACAAGCGCCTCCTCCGGGATCGACCAATCCTCTGTCCAGTCGTCGGGAAGCTCCGGGTCTCCGTCTTCGGCGTCCCTAGGTCTGGCGTCAGCAATATCCTCCGGGTTTCTCTCTGCTTTTCCTGCGTCTGCTCCATTCTCCTGCTCTGGCTGGTCCTGAGTGGCCGACACCCCGGATGTGTCCTCCGCCTGCCTTTTCTGCCACTCCTGATCTCTCTCTAGCTGCTCTGATTGGATGTTTCGTGGAGTGGTCCCGTCTATCTCAGGGGGGAGACTGCTTCCGGGTCATTTCCTCCAGGCTGCGGAATGAGGAAAATGTCTTCCGTTAATGGTGGCGGTTTCTCTGCTATACCAGCATCATAGTCGTCCTCTCTAGAACGGTAAGGTGCCCGCAAGGGCTTTACCGAGGGGTTATCAGAGTCCGTATTGGTGTTCCCGGGACTTTCCTCCCAATCAATCAATCAATCATTTGTAGAGCGCACAACTCACCCGTGAAAGTCTCCAGGTGCTGGGGGGGGCGAGGGTGCTGCTACTGCTCGAACAGCCAAGTCTTGAGAAGTCTCCTGAAGGTCAGCAGGTCTGAGTCTATTGCAGGCGGATGGGGAGGGTGTTCCAGGTCTTAGCTGTGAGGCGGGAGAATGATCTGCCACTGGTGGTTGCTCGTCTGATGCGGGGGACGGTGGCAAGGGCATGGTCGGCGAAGTGAAGCTGGCGTTTCGGGGTGTAGAAGGGAAGTCGTACGTTGAGGTACGCTGGTCCAGTGTTGTGGAGTGCTTTGTGGGCGTGGGAAAGGAGCTTGAAGGTGATCCTCTTATTGGCGGGGAGCCAGTGCATGTCTTTCAGGTGGGCTGTGATGTGGCTGTGGCGGGGGATGTCGAGCATAGGCGTGCAGAGGCGTTCTGTATGCGTTGTAGCCGTTTCTGGAGTTTAGCCGAAGTTTCCGCGTAGAGAGCGTTGCCGTAGTCCAGCCTACTGCTGACGTGGGCCTGGGTGTTGAAGCAGGAAGCGGAGATGTTGTTTACTTGCTGGGTCATTGACAACGCTGAGTCCAGGATGACCCCCAGGTTGCGTGCACGGTTAGTGGGCGTTGGTGCAGGTCCCAGTGCGACGGCCACCATAAGTCGTCCCAGGCGGAGGGGGTGGATCCGATGATGAAGACCTCCGTTTTGTCTGAGTTCAGTTTCAGGCAGCTGTTCATCATCCATTCGGCGACGTTCTTCATTCCTTTGTGGAAGTTGGATTTGGCAGTGATGGGGGCCTTGGTGAGGGAGAGGATCAGCTGGGTGTTGTCGGCGTATGAGATGATATTGAGGTCATGTGATCGGATTATGTTCGCGAGCTGTGCCATGTAGACGTTGAAGTGTCAGGCTGAGGGACGATCCTTGGGGTACGCCGCAGATGATCTTGCCGTCTTTAGAACGGAATGGGGGGAGGCCGACACTCTGGGTTCTGCCGGTGAGGAAGGAGGTGGTCCAGTCCAGGGCTTTGTCGTGGATCCCTGCATTGTGGAGGCGTGTGCGAAGTGTGTGGTGGCAGACGGTGTTGAAGGCGGCTGATAGGTCCACGAGGATGAGGGCTGCCTTTTCTCCGTTGTCCAGCATGGCCCTGATGTTTTCAGTGGTGGCAATGAGGGCTGTTTTCAGGGCTGTGGTTGCTGCGGAATCCGGATTGGTATGGGTCTAGGATGTTATTTTCCTCGAGGAAGGGGGTCAATTGCTTGTTGACAATCTTCTCGATGACTTTCGCCGGGAACGGAGTAGGGAGATGGGCCGGAAGTTCTTGAGGTCCTTGGGGTCCACCTTGGGCTTCTTGAGTAAGGCATTTATCTCGGTGTGCTTCCAGCTCTCTAGGAAGGTGGCGGTCTCGAAGGAGATGTTGATGACCTTGCGGAGGTGGGGTGCGATGGTGGAGCTTGCTTTGTTGAAGATGTGGTGCGGGGAGGGGTCAGATGGTGAGCCGAAGTGGATGGTGTTCATGATTTTGATGGTTTTGGCGTCGTTGATGTGAATCTCCACATGCTGGTCAGTAAATACACAATGGCAAAGGAGGGCCACTTATATCTGGCCTTTATGGACCTCTCCTCGGCCTTCGACTTGGTCAATAGGGCCAAGTTATGGGCCATACTGGCTGGTATTGGGATTGATCCCCCTCTAGTAGATTTCCTGGCCGCACTTCACGCAGATCTATCAGCTACTATTAAAACCAACCGTGAAGGCAGTACCACTAGACCATTTAGTTCCAGAAGAGGTGTGAGGCAGGGCTGCATTTTAGCCCCACTTCTGTTCACCATTTATATTAACTCCCTAGATAAAGCCTTGGAGGGGTCCACACCTGATATCCCTTACGTGGGGGGGTCCGCAGTACCCGTACTCCTCTACGCGGATGACGCGGTGCTCTTAGCCCGCACAGGGGTGGGGTTACAGAGGCTTCTTGACGCATTTGGTCACTTTATGTCCTCGTTAGACCTCCTGGTCAATAATAAAAAATCACACATCATGCTGGCAGGGAAGCGACCAAGGCCAAAAAAGCTGAAATCTTTTAGCTGCTGTGAAGAGGGGATCTCGAGGGTACAAGTGTTTACCTACCTGGGTGTGATATTTGAAGAGAAGGGCTCATGGACCCCACAGGCGGATGCAAAATCTTTAGCTGTCACTAGATCCACCTCTGAACTTTTGAGTTTTGCTAAGCGTCTTGGGTCTCGACCAATGGAGGCATTATTGAAGGTCTACAAAACCAAATGTTTATCTATAGCCTCCTACGGAGCTCAATTGTGGGGCTACTCACACTGTGGCAAACTACAGACAGCAAAAAATCACTTTCTTAGGTCCTTATTGGGTGTTCCACAATCTACACCAGTCCTATCAATACACACTGAGTTAGGGTTGGGATATATTACTGACTTGCTCCAACTAGCGCCCCTAGTATGTTGGACCAAAACTTGGCTGAACAAGGACATTACATTGAACCATACTATTCTCAGGGACTGTATGTCTTTGGATAACTCCTCAAAAATCCCGTGGTTGCAATACGTAAAGGGGGAGATGGGCAGACTTGGCAGACCAAACCTCTTTAGTCACCCAAACACTATACTTAAGGAAGACTTGAAATGGATTAAAGAAAACTTTATGAGGAGGGCAGCTCAAACACTGGAGGAGAAAGAACTAACTAAACCTAGAGTTAGAGCCAACTTTCTCCTTCTGACCACGCCCCAAATTGAACCTTATCTAAAAATCGTGAGCAGACCATTCCATCGCCATTTGCTCATTAGATTTAGGTTCAATATAATCCAATATTCCCTGGGTGATTTCCCTGTATGGGGTGTTCCTGATGAGTCTACCCCGTGCAGCTGCGATAACTTTTCTGAGCAAACCCTCATGCATTTTGTCATGTTTTGTAGCCACTACAAAGAGAGTAGTATGAGGTTCTTGGCACCCATTTTAAGAGATGCAGGTTTCGTCCAGGTACGTCCTGCGTTACTTTATCTCCAGTTATTAGGTAGTACCAAGACAATCTTCGGGGTTGCTAGCTTCCTGGTCGCAGCCATGCGTACAAGGACCAGGACGCTATCCCCGAGGCAACTGGAAGGGTGACCTTATCATCCTGTATTCCTGCTATTGACTTTTTAACCATTTTTAACTTTTTTATACTGTGTATGATTTATACTGATGTGAACCTTTATATCTATGTACATTGGATACCTCGACAGATTTGAACCCTCAATTGTTTTTTAACTTTATGAACTTTGTTAAATTGTACTCAATTTTTAAACATATGTTGTTTTGCTGCTTTTATGATTTTAAATGCAATCGAATAAAGCCTGTTTTGACTGACTGACTGACTGATGTGGGTCCAGGAAGGCAGGAGGTTGTTGTGGCTGGGGGGCAGTGAGTCTGAGGTGTCTGTGTCTGTCGGGGGGGCCTGATTGTTGAAGCTGTTGTGGATGGCTGCGATCTTGCGGTGGAAGAAGGTGGCTAGGGAGTCTCAGAGGTCTTGCGAAGCGGGATGTCGGAGTTGGACCTGGGGTTGGAGAGTTTCACGATGTTGAAGAGTTCTTTGCTGTTGTGTGCATTGTTGTCGATTCGCTCTTTGAAGGAGGTCCTTTTGGCGGTTTGGATGAGTTGGTGGTGTCTGTGGATGGCACTCTAGTAGGCTGCATTGCTGTCCGGTGTCCGTTCCTGGTACCACTTCTTCTCGAGCCTGCGGCAGGCCTGCTTAGATGCCTGGAGGTCAGCCGTGAACCAGATGGCTTTTTTGTCAGTGCATCTGTTAGAGGGATTCTTGATCGGGGCGAGAGTGTTGGTGCAGTCGTCGATCCATTGCCCGAGGCTGCGGGCGGCGGTGTCAGTAGGTGGGTTTCGGGCGAGGGTGGTGAGTCGCTGGTCTTCGGTGACTTTGCTCCAGCTGCGGCTGGGGCCCGTTGCATGCGATGGTGCGTGGTGGGCTTCTCAAAGGTGAAGTATACGCGGGGGTGGTCGGTCCAGTGGTGTTCGGTGGTGTGGCTGAGGTGACGTGGTTGCTGGCGGAGAGGATGGGGTCGAGCGTGTGTCCGGCGGAGTGAGTGGGAGTCGTGACGAGCTGTTTGAGTCCGAGGTTGTCGAGCAGGGTGGTGGAGTTGCTGTCGTTGGTGTTCTTGAGGTGGAAGTTCAGGCCTCCGAGGAGGATGTAGTCCGTGGATGCAAGGGCGTGCGTGCTGACGAAGTCTGCGATGGAGTCGATGAACTGTGGTCGGGGTGTCTGTAGATGAGGGTTCCTCTGAGGGTGGTGTTGGGGTCGGTGTCGACCTGGAAGTGCAAGTGTTTGGCGGCGCTAAGGGTGTCATCGGTGCTGGTCGATATTTTTAGGGTGTTTCTGTGAACGATGGTGATTCCTCCTCCTGTTCCGTTGGTGCGGTCCCTGTGGGTGATCTTGTAGCCGTCGGGGATGGCATAAGAAGGGGAGGTATGAGGGAGGTGCAGCTAAGAGGTGGGTAGCGGGACAAATGGGAGAGCAGCCCGCAGGGGACGCAGCGGCGGGAACGGGAGGCAGAACGGGCGGAGAAACAGGCATAAGGGCACAAAAACAGTACAATAAGGGAGAAACAAAAAGAATATCACAGAAATCCAATAACTAACAAAAATGCAGAATCGCCACGGAGGCAGACAGGCAAAGGGCAGCGCGAATATATAGAACCTACAGCTCACCACTAGGCCACCAGGGTGGTAGTCTGTGGGTGGAGGAGGGCCCCTAACTCACGTCAGGAGCTGCAGTGACTAGCAGAGGAACACGAGCACAACAAGTGGTGCTGTGCGGCGTGGGGAGCGACCTGCCTGAAGCAGGGTCAAGGGTTAAAGGTAGATGGAATTGACATCGTCCATTTTACATTACTGTGTTGGTAGTTGAGTACTCTTTATGAATATGACATGTTTGTTGTGAACGCTGATTTAACCATTCAATTGTTAGTGTCTACATTGATATGAAGTTGTGTTTTTTTTGTTATTTTTTTTCAGGAGTATCAACCTATAATCGCAAACTGTAATGCCCTGTTTTTATCACTTTTTTTGTTGAGTTAACTTTAATCTGTTTTTTAGTTTAAAGAGCTTTATTGAAGTAATTAGTAACATAGGTACAATATACAACAATACAAAGAAAAAAGGTAGCAAGGAATTAGCAATCTGAATAAATATTTTGATAGAATAAAGGACACAAGAAATCTGTCATTAATATAAAGATATTCCAAAGAGGAAAAGCAATAAGAAAAAATTGTACCTAAAAACAAGGTAGCATGTTTCATATTTTGTTTGTTCAGAACAAGGGGAACACCTAGAAAAAAGAAGAGGGAGAGAAGAAAACCGAAGGAGAGAAAGAACAGAGGAAAGGGTGAAAGAAGGAGGAAAGGAAGAGAGAAATGAAGATATAATAGTAGCTTCATCTAATAATATATCGAAGCTTTACTATTATAGTAATCATAATGGTTCCTAAAAACAAGATAATAACTGTACAATGACATATAAAAAACGTAAAATAGAAGAAAAGAAGAAAATACTCATGGAGGTTGATAAACGAAGGAGTTAACTTGATTACGTAGTGCAGATGTGGATAAATAATTAGTAAGTGGAGACCAGAAGGCTTCTTTACGAATAAGTTGTTGAGAAATGTTGGCAGAAGCTCTGTCCAGTCTGTGATGATAGCAAAGAAGGTTCCACCAGGTGGAGAAAGGAACCTTAGAGGCATCCTTCCAATTGGAGGTGATTACTTGAAAGGCAATAGCAATTAACATGTCCACAAATATACCCACCTCGCGAGCTTCGAACCAATTTGCAGAGTTGCTTCCCAAAAATATGGAGTAGATGTCAAAGGTAAATTCAATAGAACAAATAAAGGAGATTGACCCACATACTTTAGACCAAAATCGGGTTATATTAGGACATTAAAAAAAGGAGTGCATTAAAGAGCCAGGGGTATTAGGACAAGCCCAACAATTCGGGGATAATTCTGAACTAAACTTAGAGAGAGAGATAATGAGGTGTGGTGTATTCATGTCCAAATGGGATTCCATGTATGCAAAGAAAGGGTGCGCTGTAAATCAGATTCCCATAAGAGCTCAACTTTACTTTTAGAGCGACTGAGCAAAGAAAAATTGAGGTATTTGTAGACTTGAGAGGCTTTAATAAAGGGGAAAGTGGATAAAGGCTCAAACAGAGGATCTTGAAAAGATAGGGGAGGTCTAGAAAGTGGAGAAAGCTGATCCGTCAAGAGCAGTCGTAAAGAATCGTATCTAAGTAATGAGGAAACCAGAATATCAAATGTAGACTGGACCTCTTGTAAGGAAAGACAATGGGAGTCATGAATTAGGTGCTTAACCAAGAAGATTCCTTTGGCAGCCCAAGTTTGCCAAAAAATAGTTTGGTTGGACACTTTAATACTTTTGTTGTGCCAAAGGGGTGAGTCTAAAAATATCTGTAAAGGGCTATGAGACTTACACTTAATAGGATGAAAAGTTTAAATGAATGTTGAAATCGATGGGTAGTTAAAAGTACGAGGAGGATGGGTAAAATTGGCTAGGAGAGAAAAAGGGAAAGGAGAGACAAAAGATTCCTCCAACTTGTGCCATACAGAGGTAGAAGATCCTCCCGAAATAGATAAATATGGTAACATTTGTCGAATTAAAAAATTATATTGTCGACAATTAAAAAAGTGAACACCACCCTGATCCTTAGGAGCAGAGAGGAGAGCTACGGAAATACGAGCCTTCCGACCGTTCCAAAGAAATTTACTCAAAATTCCATTAAGAGTTTAAAAAAATTTCAATGGAAGTTTAATTGGTAACATGGACAAATAAAAGTTAATAACCGGGAGCATCATCATTTTAATGGTGTCCAATCTACCTTAGCTTTAATATTTTGTGTGTTTTTTTTTATGTTTGGACCTTTTTTCCACTTAAACATATGTGTATATCTTGACAAAGTACTTAAAGTGCTGAACCTTGGCAGAACTAATACATTAGTGACAATTGTCTTTTTTTTTTTTTACACCACGACCTTTGAGCTGGGTATTCACTGCCCATTCACATCAACATGGAGCCTCGGAGGTGAGATGTTTTCTTAACATATGAAATAGCCAGTGTCCTAGTTAGTAGGAAAGACAACAATCTTACGTTTGATACTGTTTTTTCTTTGGTTTCTGCAACTACAAAGAATTGGAGGGTGAAAGGACGCTGGTCAGTAGGGAAATCTTGCTCTGTGAAACACCCTTTTCAAACATATGAGTTGGATGCATAAATCTTGAAAAGGTACAGACCTTTGACCTGCCAATGACTCTTGTAGGCAGTATAAGTGGGTCACTCTACTTCAGCAATGTACCCAGCAAGTTATTTCGTTAATACGTGTTTTTTTAATCTTGTAATAGGAATTGTATGGCATCTCGTGCAGGTATACCTAGAGCGATTTCTGAAACTGTTTTTCTTAAAACTGTGAATTTTCAAGAATTAAAGTGAAACGGTTTGCTGATTACGACTTGAATTCTATTCTTTGGAGGAAGCGGTGTTCTTGTTTGTAAAATTAAATGTGGATCCTGCAAAAGAGCTTACATTGTAAGCGATGTGTGACCAGAAGTGAGTGGAGAGTTTGAATTGCCGGTTAATATGCCAGATGTTTTTGTCTGGTGCCATATTTTGCACTCTTTGCAAGAGAAGGATGGGTTCTGCTGGAGGGTTCTTGTATACCCCTTTAGAGTAGTCATTATTGCGTATTTGCAGTGACCCAAGTCATTGCACAACACAAATTAATTTCATGACAATAGGAAAAAAAAATCAAATTGTTCAATGTATAATACAGAAAAACGAGGGAGAGAGGGCATTACAAATGGGGCCACTCTTATTCCCCGTGCACAATATCAAAACAGCAACAAAAGAATGTAGCCAAATCGAAAATGAGCCAGCAAAAGGAGTAACTCTTGTTAAGAAGGAGCCTCACTCACCAACCTAGTTGTTGACACTCTGCATCATAGGGTCCCCACCAGAGAGGCGGAGTGCCTCTCCAGTGTGTTACGATGCCTGGTTACAGCAGAGCAGGTTTTTTCTTGTGCATGACATGAGTGCAATAGTGCGAGCAAAAAAGTGTGATTTTAAAAGTAGCCTGTGTTTTATCCCCAAAAATATTTAATGGTGGAAAACCAGGCAACAGAAAAAAACAGGTGTGTTGGATGTTTAATAACTGGCTAAATTGACCACATATATCCTATTGTGAAAAGAATAAAAAATGGTCAACATGTTTCTGCTTCAAAATGCAATTGGCGAACCATTCGTCAGGACCAAAACACCACGGCGGTATGTGCACGCGAAGGCGCACCCTAACCTGTGGTGGAGTGAACCGAAAACGTAGTTTATCTAGTCAAACCTTCAGGACTTCTGAAAGTCGATAATATCTGTGGAAGTAAACAGACAAACAAACAAACATACAAGACAAGTCACATGGCATAATAGTACATCATAGTTCAAGTGCTTATTCATAATCCAGTGTGTCTCGACTCATGCTGCTGTTTAGTGCACATTGGAGTGCAGCTATATAGCTAGCAAATTCATGTGATGCATCCGTGTCAGTGACATGTGATTTTACACTAACACTGAATGCTATACAAGTGTCTACGAGACATGCTCTGTTACTGTATGGCATTAAAACCTCAAAAGAGAGCGAGGGAGGCACTCTAATTGTTATGCATGCTTTACACGGAAAATACCGGTAAATACTTAAATTTAGAAAGGGAACATGACTATCCTGCTGGGGTAATTGCAAGACTCAAGCTGACAGACAGCAGATGCTGCAGTTTTCTGAGCATGGGTTAAAAATCGTTGTCACAAGCATTTAGTTGAAGGTAGGGCTTACGTGACAAAATGATCAACCTCACGTCATGGGTCCTGGTGGGGGGCGGTGACTTGTATTCACACACTGTAGGGATTCAGAGAGGCAATAAACCTGCGTTAAAAGTTCAGTCGCCACTGGGTTACCTTAAGTTGTGGTAGAGTTCTCCAAACCACTTACTTCATCAAAGACAATCACCCGTAAAACACCTACATACTCCCTTCCGGAGACCCTCAGGATTATTCAGTGTCTGCCTGGCGTATGTTTTGAAGGAGGAAAGTTGCTGGGTTGCAGGTGTGTTAACTGTGTCATGCCCCGCAAGAGACAATGGCGTATTAAGTTGAGAGCATGAGACCAGAAACTGAAACGCTAACCTCTACACGTGTGTTCATTCAGGGAAAAGCCTGCTAATTGGCAAGAGCTTTTAGAGCTGCATTAGCTGGATGGCGCAATAACGAATGGGTATTCTTGAAAAAGGAAAAGGAGGTGAAACGTTCCCTTCTGTGTACGGGCAATTGAAGGTGTAAAACTTTATTGTTCCATAGAACGTTATCTGCTTAAGAGGTTTAACTACATTTACATGGATTATAGGAAATATGTAGTGAGAATCCTATTTAAAAGAATAATTTAAGTGTAGTTGTGTTTTGGCATTCTCAGGCTTTTGCGTGCGGGGCATATTGTAATTATTAGTCCTTTGTTGGACTACAAGGGACTTAGTGGCATAGATAAATATAAGTGCATAAGATAATGTCACATATAGGTCTAATTCATAGGGAGTCTAGAAAAGGTGTTTACAATCCTATATAGGGTCAAGGGAATTAGGTCATAGGACTGAGGTCAGTATGTCTCTATCGGGTATATTAACCCCTCCCATGCTCATGACGAGCTGAGCTCGTCATGAGCCACGGCGCTCCGGTGCTCATGACTAGCTCAGCTCGTCATGGCCCGTGGAACCCTCAGGTGCGGGGATAATTCCCCTCCTGTGCTGAACGTTCCACGGGAGCCAATGCACCTGTGACGAGCTCAGCTCATCATGAGCACAAGAGCGCCGTGCCTCATGACGAGCTGAGCTCGTCATGAGCATGTGGGCGCTGTGCGCGCCCCCCTCCCCCCAGCACAGCAGGTGAATAATCCCCGCAGCGAAGGGGTTAAACTTAATGCCGACTAACTCAGAGGTCACTAGAAACTTTCTTGAATAAACAAGAACGGATTCGTTTCTGACAACCGCATAAACATGACAACTTTGTTTCCCTAGGACTGGAACAAATATCTCCAGAGTAAGTGGAAACAATAGATAACTATTTCACTCAGTCAATTGTGCATGCGTCTTTTCTACAGAGTTGCAGAGAAATAGTGAGACTGACGTTTTCAATAAAAGGGTTTATTGAACAGTCTTCTTTCTCGTGCATGAGAGGTGAACTGCTACAATTGTTAGACAAAATGCAAAGTATAATGCGTACAACAAGAATAGTATTATAAAATAATACTGTAATAGCATTGTCTTGTGCTATGACATATAAAAATACATACATAAATAACACAGGCTAAAATACTCAACTGGTGCTTCTAAAATACGCCTACCCCAGTGTACCTAAACTAGGTCTAGTACCAGCGAAGAAGTGAGTGCTGCTTAGCATAAGTTTTAGTTCTGCCAAGGATTGCCAAAAGGTTTCTCTAGGTTCTAATCAGCTCCATACCTTTAGAATGTATAAGTTGTTATCTCTGTCTCGGGACTCGATTTCCCAACACCCCGCAAGGGGAGTCAGAAACACTGGAGCTGGATTCTCTGCAGGAGGATGTCCGCTTCTTATCAGTGCGTTAGCTGGGGAGTCGGCTTCCTTCAGCGCTTGCTGTAGCGAGCTGTGTCGGGTAAGTAGGTAGTCGAACTGCACCGTGCCTTGCCACATCAAGTAAAGGTATATTTATACCTTGAAGGTGTTTAGGGATGCCAACTTTGACGTAAAGTCGGGCATATGAACGTCATGGATGAACCCCTAAGGAATAGTTGTTCATGTGTAATAGATGAGTTCTTGGAGAAATCAATATTCCGGCAAGGGGAAGTCACTAACAGCTTAAGAGTCTGGTTTTCCCCGAACTTTTTGTGACGTAGATGAACGGATGGATGTAGCCATGCCTGATTTGGTTAGCATGGGGTATGCCTAAATAAGGGCTGGATTTCTATGCCTATATAAGTGCATGAATCTGGAAAATTCATTTGGAATCTAAAACGACATACAACACCCACTCCACTTTCTTATGTACGACTTTACTAATTTCTAAACATGTTTAACATATCTAAAACATACCTACACATGAAGTGTGAAAACCCACCTAAATATACATACAAATGCATATGAACTGGTTGTCACATAAGCATTGGTGCTGTACGCATTTAAAGCTATGTTGCATTCTGAGCATATATGTTGACATTTGAATGCTAAATGAATGAAGCATGAAAATATACATTTATGAAATGGCTCGTAAATACAGAAGAAAAAAGACCGAAACCATTTAATTACAGATTACACAAAACTGTTTGTATGTGGACAAGATCAAATATTGTCTCTGGAAGTATTCAAAGAATTCTTGTTCTCTATGAATAGTTCCACTTTAAGCAGATTACCTGTGCCACAAATGAAAAAGGTTTTATCATAGGAAAAAGAGTCTCAAAATTAGAACTTTGTTTTGAAAAAATGAAGGTCAGATTCAAAGTCTCTCAGAACACTGTGTACTCAAAAGTCCGTGTTAGCGCTTGGAGAAAACATGAAATCTTCTACGTCTGTAAAAAAGTTGTCTATCATTGTAGGTTACAGTTTGATTACCTAGTTTAGAAGATGAACCGCACATAGATGTGAAGCATCGCCTTCAGCATTAGTCGCATTAGCGATGTTTGAATCGGTTGGTACCGGTGTGCCTGTAGTTTACTCTCGTACCTCAGCATCAGCATTTTGCATCTGTGAGAACTCAATGAATGCCGTCATCAGAATTGGTAGCCGCTGGGGACAACACTGCGCATGGGCCGTTACTGGGTCCAGCAAAGTATCACCATCCGTTGGCATGACTGATGGGAGTGTCAGACAGATGTCTAGCACGCATTCTTCTCCGCATAGCAGGCAGCGTAGAACAGGCAAGATGCAATCTTGGCAGATTGGTCTGAATGACAGAAACCATGTGGTATTTAATTCTCGTAAATGAGTTAACCCCAAAATTTGGACGATGCGCTCACAACACTTCATCTCCAATAGAGGAAGGGCAGTCCACCAAACACAGAGTGCACAATGTTTGGAAATATTCTGAGGACTGCTTGAAAAGGTGCTAACAGTCCGGAACATACGTTCTTAAATAGGTGTACAATACCACTAGTATCAGACATGTTTAAGATACGACTTAACATTTCCGAGAAATGTTTAGGGCAGTTTGTAGTTAAGAGGGCATGTATCGTGGCAGAAGTCCTTGCGAGGTCAGTGGCACAGTATTTTACAAAAGAATGGTTTTTATTTAGTATCAATTCGTATAGAAGAGATCTTCAGTAAAGGCCATAACAGCTACTCCCTGGGGGTCTTGGTTTTAGGAAACAATACTTTCATACAGCAAGTAACCCTGGCTGACACAGTTACCAGATATGGTATGCCTGGCAACATGCCACAGCAGCCGTGATCATTCAACGTGAGGTAACTCCCATTTTAAAGTTAGCCAAATATTCGATCAATCACTGCAGCTGGTGAACCTTGCAAGTGGCAGGATAAATTGTCAGAGGATCCATCGCAGGCCTCCGTGTAAGTTTGTACCCTGACAAAGGAGAGAACAGCTTAGTGCATTTTCACAGTTTTTACCACTAAGAAACACTTCCCTTCCCCCACTCCAACATCTGTGTGTATCATAATTCCCAGGATGTCTTGATGTATTCTTTACCCAACCTTTCATATGTGCCTGATGGTATGTGTTTTAGGCAATGCTAAAAATGGAAAATTGTAGCAGGCAGAGTGATTGTTCCATGTATAATCCATTCAGTACCTGGATTTTTAGCCACTGTAAATGGCTATCTTTCCAGTTTTTCAATGCTCAGCACCGTATAGTGTGCTCCCCTCTGTGCCAGTTTGAGCTGTTTATCAGTGAGATTGAATTCTGAAAACAGTGACGTGGTATTGATTAAACGCCAAGGTACATAGCCTGAACGAAGGTTTTGCAACGTCCATCCTAATAGCATGATGGAACGTAATTGCGACTGACCATGTTGCAACATGACCAAGTCCTGTACCATGATAGACACTATGCTGTCCAATGAATATATCCTGGACGACAGAGTCGTTAACCTATTATCAACTACAAAGAGAGTTTGCTCTAAATAATACGATCAATTTCTCGTATTCGTTCTGCAGTCTCTGCTTGCATAATCTTCCATGCTTCATTATAAGCAGCATTGATACCGGCATATATAAAACGTTTATGACTCGTTTTCTCAGTCCTAGCAAGAATTCCCTAAGGTCAGTGCCATCTTTAAGTAAAGATAAGTGTTTTTTTACATCCTTAAGTGTAGATCTTTGGAGCCAATTAAGGCGGAGTTTCCCAACACTGTATGTTGTTACTATTCCAGGATGCTGTCTTTGAACATATCTTGGGTCTGGCCTATTGAATGTGAAACCCTGTGTTTTGTTCAATAATCTATCCTGACAGTTGTTTGTGTCTGTGGGCCACATCAACCATTTTTTTCCAATCAGGATCTGTTCTGTTGTGAAGCAAAATAGTATGTATGTCGACCTCCCCCTCTGAAGTGTTATTGCTATCCGGTGTAGGTGTAGGTGTTGGTGTAGACGGATTGTTCATGTCTTTAATCTTGGCTAACCCAAGGCAAGATAAGACGTCTGTTGGACAGTGTCATTCAAAAACATAATTTGCTCGGGTATTATACAGGCTCTAAATAAAGCTTCTATACCCTGGACTTGCCAATCTTTTGTACCACAGATGGTTTTTGTCTCATTGGTGTCTTTTCAAAAGTCGAAACCTAGTTTATACACTTGGGCATAAAAGGCTGCAGAATAAATCTGTTTTGTATTGGTCAACATACTTTTCATTCCCGTTTTGTTCACATTTCTAAAGTAAAACTATTCTGGATTGGATACATTGAACCCTGAAAAGTACTGAAATTTCATTGCAAATGTTTTTGAGCTACCCTTTTGTGGCGTAGGACAATGTTTCTATTGGTTATACATTAATACATTTCTAGGCATTGCCGATTTGTGCAAGAAATGGTGACCATAGTGATTATAACAATACATTTGTTCATAGTCTGATGAACCTTCTAAATTTTCATGATTTTTTCAATACTGCAGACATTTCTAAGTCTGACATCATATTATTAACAGTCTCGAAGTCCCAATCATCAGAAAAGGTGCTAGATGAAATAAAGTCACTTAATGAAATCTTGAATAAATGTGGAATCTCTAACAGCTCCAACGGGCCAAAAATGTCATATCTGTTTTGTCCAAAGCTATACCAACTGGTATAGGAACGGCTGTGATGTTAACTGCTGACAAGTCTCTTTGTTCACGATGGGATGATTTGTGTGGCTTGAGGAGTAAGTGGATGTTCTTACTTGCTGTATCCATTTGGTCTTATCTTCAATTCATCAGCATACCCAAAAATATAACTAGAGTCAACTAAAGTAGAAGAAAAATATACCCACCACAATCCAAAGTTCAATCCATGGTGAAACCAGATAAGTCTTTTCCAGGTGGTGAAAAAGGTCTGTTGCTTGTTCTTTTTGCTGGCGTCGTTTCAGGTCCGCTTGGATCCTCAGAAAACGTATCAAAGTTAATGAAATAGCCAGAGGCAGTTATGTCAATTGTAGGGATTGCATCAGGATTCGTTGAAATCGCTATAACCACTTGATCACTTGATATATTCGTGTAGTCTGATGCTAATTCGTTGTAGACAGGTGTTTCTTGACAAACTGTTATTTGTGTTTCAAGAGGTACAAGTTCCATTGCTTTGTTGCATTGTTCTTCTTTTCGCACTGCAGATTCTTCAAAGGTGTAAATGTAAATCTAAATTGATACTTGTATAGTGCACTACTCACCTGCAAGGGTCTCAAGGCGCTTGTACGAATACCGCTGTGAAACCCATCCTGGCTTTCCCTGTGAGGCGTCCACTCCTGGGCACCCCAAAGGTGGAGGCCAGGCATCCTTAGCGTTGTGGGGGTCGTTGTGGAGATTAAGCAAGCTATTGCCCAGAGTTGCAGAGTGGGACTCCATGATTGGAATAGGCACTGAGGCGAGAATTATCAGGTCCGTGGAATTTTTGGGCCCAAGACCCGCCGAGGCAGGGAATTAAACCCTGGTCCCGGGCCAGATCTCTGCATCAGGGTCTGCCGCTCTAACCATTGAGCCACACTTCTCCAAAGGTGATGAGTCTCTCAGTTTGAACCTCTTGGATAGTAGCTAGAGCAGGGCGTCTGCTACTTGGTCGGAGTCCACTTGGCCTACTGCTTAGTATCGGCCACATAGTGTCGTTTTATCAGGTCGATAGACACAAACCTGTTCTCCTTTTTACCAGCAAGGGGCGACAGTAAAACTGTTCTTGATCCGTGGATTGCTAGAACAGGTACTGGTAAGAATGCCCAAATTCCTTCTTGTCCACAATCTTTTCTCTGACTAGATACCCGAGCTTTGGATCCATACTGGCCTTGCTGGGATGGGTGGTTTTCCTTCAGTGGTGGTTGGCTTCAGGAACACTTTGCTTTGTTTCGTTCTTATTTCATTTAAGATATGTAAAACAGACAAACGGTCTTCGATATCAAATGATTTTTGGTCTACCACTGAATTCTGACAATCGAGATCCGCTACTAACATTCTGGTCCCAAAAAGGACTTCATATGGAGTGATGCCCCCTAGAGAACTTCTTGGTAAATTGTTAAGACTATGTTGGACACTTATAAGATGTTTGACCCACCCGTCACCCAAGCCTAATACCCTAGCTGTTATGGATTGCTTTATGTCCCGGGTTTTTCTCTCCATATCCAAATTTCCCTCAGGATGGAATGGACTAAAGTACCGCAATGCAACGCCCAAACTGGCCATGGCCTCCTTGTAAGCTCTAGAGCTAAACGCAGGACCCTGGTCAGAATGTAACATGCCAATAAAGACTCGCAAATCTTTTATAACATTTCGAGCGTCAGCCGAGCGCTGAGGCCACATCCAAATGAACCTTGTCCTAACATTTGTGGGACCGCATTTGTCCAAAGGGTCGTCTGCTTGTAGAAAGTCTAATGCTGTCTAACAATGGTGTCTGTACTAGGCTGGCTATGCTATAGTCGGGAATCTGGCGGTGTTCTGTGCTCCGATCTCTATTGCAGTCATGGCAGTTAATTGCAAATGTGTGAATGTGTGCATTCATTCCTTGCCACCAGTACATCTCTTTTAATTCTAATATAGTCTTCGAGATCCCCTGATGTATCAGACCCTCTCCCAGATGTGCTTCGTGTATCAAAGCTACCCTGCGTTTCCCGTTTGGAATTACTCTGCCCCCCACTCCAGGGATTCAAGCAAAAGGAATGCTGTTTGCATCAATTATATATGAGTATTTGAGTGGAAAATGTTGATGTAACGCTGCACCACTGCCTTTGCATGTTGCATTGACAGCCAGCATTATTCCTCTGTCTATTTTTCGTTTTTGAACAAGTTATTGCAGCTACGGAAGCCGTTTGCACAGCTGCCTTCGCAGCTTCATCAGCCAATGAATTCCCCTAAATGTGAACGCCATCACGTTGATGACTCAGTGTATGTATCACGTGAGTGTTATGTAGTCCTTCTCGTAATTGAACTACTTGTTCCCAAAGCATTTTATGCTTGATTGTGCCACTATTTGCATCTTTGAAACCGTTTGGAAGCCAGTTTTGCAAGTATTCATTGTAAGATTGAACACAATAAACGGAATCACACACTATCAGTGTGGGGAATTTGCGATTCTTATTCTCAAGTGCCATCTTGAATGCTTGTAGTTCAGCTCGCTGAGCTGTACTATCTCCTAAGGATTGAGTTTTAGTGACCATTGGTCTAAATTTGCCATCGTGCCAATGACCTTTAACGATCGCACATGCAGCACTATAGGCTTGTTAACCCCCGTAGCGGGTTGAGCTGATCCGTCAGTATAAATGATGCATTCATACTTCTCTAGAGGCAGAATTTCAGTAGGTAGAGGACATTCATGTTCGTATTATAGAAATGCTTGTGTTTTCAAATATGGATCAAAAATGTATTCAACATCTGTTGCAGTAAGAGAATTAACCCATTGTATCCATCTCGGATGTAAAGCTTTAGCATTTGGAATGCTCTCTTTTCCCACTGCTTCTAAGGCAGGTACAGGAGTTACGACCACTATGCGCTTTCCCTATGCCAGGGATCTTTCTTTTGCTACAGCAGTCTGAACCGCTGTCAGAATTTTTTCTGTTGAAGTGAATTTCATTTCAGCTTGTGTGTGCAAATGTGATCCTTGACTGGATCATTTCTAAGGAATCCTCAGTCAAGCTTATCTCCATAGATCCATGTGACTGGTCTGACCATCACTCCATCTCTTTTACTTTAACCGGGACCCGCAAGACAAAGAGGTTGTAACCGGTTATTCCCAAATGCTTGACCAGAGAAACCAAGAACCTTGTCGTTATGAAACTAGAGGCTCTCTGCAAATCTGACCTCCCTCCCCCCCTCGCACATTTCCTCGGTCAGCGACCTCAATGAACATTACATGTCATCCATATCAAACATTCTGGACGACCTTACCCCTCTAAAACTAAAAAGAACACAAATCAAGGACAGAAACCCTTGGTTCACTAGCTCCCTCATCACGGAGAGAAGATCCCTACGGCAATCGGAAAGACTCTGGAGACAACACCCCTCGGCAACGCATCTAAAACTTCTCCGCCAGGCGAGAAACGCCAACAACAAACACATCCTCATTTCCAAAAAAGAATACTTCAGATTGGAATTGGTGTACGCCAAGAATAGACCTCGCAAGCTCTTTGAACTGGTCAAACTCCAATCTAATAAACTGGCTAAAACACCAAGGAATTCCCCAAATCCCTAATATCGTCAGAGGAATTCTCCTCTTTCTTCGGTGATGAAACCACGGCATTAGGAATTGAACTCCGTACCGCCACTTACACCCATCCCCCTCCTGACCTTCCCCCTTTTTCTGCACCACCCCCTCTGGCCCCACCTAAAAACCATGCCCGCTGGACTGACTTCGAATTCTATAACTAAGATTCCATCTCGGAAATCCTTTCTACCTTAAAGCCAAATAACCACTTTAATGACCTGCTACCCTCAAAATTCTTCGCAGCCGCCTCCCAATCCATTGTTCGCTGTTGGACTACAATAATCAATGCCTCTTTCCAGCCGGGTTCGATTCCGGATCCGTTGAAAGCCGGCCAAGTCCTCCCTATTCTGAAAAAAAATCACTGGATCCAGCCTCCCCTGTCAATTTCAGACCTTTTAGCCAAAGTATTGGAGAAGTGTGTTCAACAGCAACTAAGTCAGCACATCAACAACTTCCACCTATTTGACGACTTCCAATCAGGATGCAGACCAGGGCACAGCACTGAAACTACTATGCTCCACATCGTGAATGATGCCCTTCAAGCCCTAGACCAAGGCAAAACCTGTCTTCTAATCCTCCTTGATCTATCCTCCGCCTTGGACATGGTCAACCATGAAAAACGACTTGAACGTCTCAAACTCAGGATGGGTCTCGATGGCGTGGTCCTCGAATGGTTCAGGTCCTTCCTCCACAACCGCTCCCAGAGATTCTTGATCAACGGCAATCTATCTGCACCCTCCTCTGTCACGGTTGGAGTCCCCCAATGTTCATCCCTGTCCCCCACCCTCTTTAATCTTTACTTAGAGCCACTCACCGAAGTTCTTCATACCGCCAACATCTCCTACCATATGTATGTGGACAATACTAAAAATGTACATCAATATTCGTCGCTCGAGGAGATCCTCTCCCTGAATGAGACCCTGAAACTGACTGTCAAATGGCTTGCCAATAACCAACTCAAACTTAACGCAGAGAAAACTAAATTTCTACCAATCTCCCCTTCAAAAGCCAATCCGGAGATTCAGATGTGGATCAAGGCCATCACAGCCCTGAGCTGCCCGCCGACTGTTGTGGACTCTGCCAAATCCCTGGGCATAACCCTCAACTGTAACCTGAACATGCGAGGTCACATTAACTCGATGGCTAAAGCTGCCAGATTCCACCTGAGCCACCTTTGGAAGCTGAAACCTTTCATAGACGCTCCGTACTTAAAAATGGCAGTACAAGCACTAGTCCTCTCTAAACTGGAATATGGTTGTTCCACCCTTACAGGATTACCCAAGATCTCCTTAGCCCCCCTAAAAGCCTGTCTCAACGCGGCTGCAAGACTACTCACAGGTACCAGGAAATTTGACCACATCTCCCTGCACATGAAAGCGCTGAACTGGCTCCCTTTAGAGGCCAGAATCCAGCTGAAACTGGCTTGCATTACATATAAGGCTCTTTTACACAAACTCCCCTGCTTATCTAGCACAGAAACTAGTGGTATCTGGAGGAAGCAGGAACTCCGGATCCGCTAGCAACTTCTTACTCCAACCTGCCTTCTTTCAGAAAAAAAGAACCTACAGTAGGGCCTTCACCGGAGCAGCACCAACAATATTGAACTCTTTTCCACCCGCTATCAGAAGGATCCCTTCTCTAGCATGTTTCAAAAAAGAGGCCAAAACCTTTCTCATGGGTAAATTCCTGATCTAAGGCATTCCCTCATCCATCACTTTGGGACAGATGAATGTAAGTCTATTGCCTCTTACCCAGATCACCATTCTCTCTGCCGAGAATACGTGGGACATTTGTTTTTACTGTCTCTTAAGTGTGATTTGAACCTTCTCCTGTATCCCCCTCTCTCCCTTTGTTCTTAGCACCACACCCCTAGCCATCCTATCTGTTGATTATGTATTTTTCTGCACTTTAAACTTTGTTTTTGTTCACCACTGTACCTTCTAAAGTGCTCTGATACCCTCACAGGTCAAGGTCGCGCTCTATAAAACACAAAAAAGTAAGCTATTGGTACTTTTCCACCTTCATTAAAAATTAAGTTGGTGAATCCGCATCGACCCGGATTGATTCGGATCACTAAGTTGCGTACGTTTATGCGTGTTTGCAAATGTTAATTTGCCAACATGTCTGTTTGCAGTGAACGCAAAATTTCTGTGTGTTTGTGTCCAATTTACTGTTTTAAAATCAGGTTTGATTAATTCGTAGAGGGTTAACCCTTTCTGCGTAGTTCAGAATGTAAGTTCTTCCGAAATTGAAGAATCCTAGAATCAACTAAGTTTTTCAGCGTTTTTGGCGGTTGGAGCAGCGCACATTTCTCTAGAAGGTTTGCTGCCAGGCTTTTGTCTTCACTTGATAACTCATATCCTAGAACTAGGACGTTGAGATGGGCAATTCTAGATTTTTTTTACTTGAATTTGTAACCCTCAGATGTGAATCCAAGTATAATGGTGTTCACTCTGTTCAAGTGCTTATCCAAGTCATCATCTGTCAGGTAGAAGTCATCTACATATGATAATGCTTCATCATCATAAGTTTGTAGTAACTCTGTTACTCTTGCTGAGAATAACCTAGGACTGTTCTTGAATCCCTGTGGAAGACGACAGAAGTGACGCTTTGTCCCCATAATTGAAAAAGCAATCAAATACCTACTTTTTGGTGTAATGTTTTGACAGAAGAAACAGTTAGAAATATCTAATGTGGTTTTATATTTTTTACTCACAATGTTATTCAATAGTGCTGTAATGTGTGCATTCTGCACAGCAAATGTTTTGCAACAAGAATTTAGATGTCTGTAATCCAATACTAAACGATGTGTTGTCTGGTATGGATACAGGAAACAAAGGATTGTTCATTGACGTGGTGCATGTCTAAATCCCCCTTGGTATTCAAGTTGATCTAATATCTCCCTGACCTGTTTTTTAGCTTCTTGCTTAACTGAGAATTGCCTTTCTGCAGTTGGTTGATTTTATAACTGTATTTTATGGTGAGCAGAATCCTCATCCCATCCTACATGATTTTTGTATAATGCTGGAGCTTGGGCGACTCCCATTTCCTGGCCGCTTCCTGGTACATCACGCGGCCGCCGAGGGCGGAGACTACAGCTCCCAGGTCTCCCTGCGCCCACGGCCACGCCCACTTCCGCGCTCGGTGGCGATAAAAAGAGAGGCGCTGCTATTGTGGAGTGAGGGCTCTGAACGGAACACTGCGGGGCTGCTTTTCCTTTACCAACGGACCAACACCCACTCACATGACTTGTTGCAGGGACCTGGGACCATCTGCTGTCGGTCTCCAGTCCTGCCGCTTCCTGGTACATCACACGGCCGCGAGGGGGAGACTACAGCTCCCAGGTCTCCCTGCGCTCACGCCCACTTCCGCGGCCGGTGGCGATAAAAAGAGAGGCGCTGCTCCAGTGGAGTGGGGGCTCTGAACAGAACACTGCGGGCTGCTTTTCCTTTACCAACGGACCAACACCCACTCACCTGACTTGTTACTCGACCTGGGGCCATCTGCGGTCGGTCTCCCCTGCCGCCACTTCTTGGTACATCACGCTGCCGCCGAGGGGGGAGATTACAGCTCCCAGATCTCTCTACGCCCACGACCACGCCCACTTCCGCACCCGGTGGCGATAAAGAGAGGCACTGCTCCCGCATCGCGGGATGCGCGCGGGCGATGCCGGGAGAAGCCCAGGACTAGGACAGGACCGTCTTAGGCTGTCAGCGGCCAGAGGAGACTGGGCTGGGCCACGCTATTTACCTTTTGGACAAGAACTCCCATATGGTTGGTGGATTGCTTGTGGATTGTTTGTTATATGTTGACTGTTAGTTAACTGGTATCGTATTGTTTAACTGGCTACTATAACTAGGCTGTTACCTGATATTAAGTAAGGCCATTTTATCCTCCCGTCATAGCCTTACTATCATGGTTAGAAAGAAGTTACAGACAGCTCCGTTGGGGGCATTAGCTACTACAAAATCAACAGTTACAACCATGGATGCGTTTTTATCTAGGGCAGCCACAGTTAACGATAAGGAGATCGAACTGGTGCATAGGCGCCTTTCTAGATCTCCGGTGGGCCCCTTCAACGTTTCTGGGAGAGTCCTAATGCTTATGAGATTTCTAATGCTATGTTAGCTGGTCCACACCATGGGGGTATACCTAGGGAAATGTTAGCTTCCGAATCTTCCAATGTTATACCGACGTATATGGGGGAGGTGTTAACGCAGTCCTTGTACCCAATAGTAACCATTGCAAATAGAGAAGGCACTACAAAGGCTGTCAATACGGGGGTAAGCGAGACAGGTGGGAAGACTCTTGCAGCGCTACCTGAGGACCTAAATGGTCCTCTACTCCCACCCCCTAATGGTCGTCTTGCTGGTAGCCTCAAGAGGAAGTGTAAGGCCACCATGGGACAAGCGAAAAAATCAAAACCCAATGAAATGCAGGCACCTACCACAGCATCGGGGGGAGTATCTGGTAATGAGAAGTACTTACTGGAAAACCTTAAACTAGTATTGAATGCCGTATTGGAGGAAAGGTTAGCACCTATTATGTCCAAGTTGTCTGACACGGAGCTCAGGCTTGAAGTTATGAACTAGTCCCCCTCTTGAAACCTAGTCGCCTTAAGTAATATGTCAACCCAACCAATCCAATCGACCTCCCCATTAGATACAATTCAAGTATTAGATGGACTTAATAATGATGCTTTTCCAAGCAATATAATTCATCCGGGGAGTGGTCAGGATATTAGACCAAGATAGTGTGCCGATGGGTACTGCTAAGGATATGTCAACGAATAAGCCTCTCATAATATCAAGGGAAAATCACACATTTCAGGGACCAGGGCGCAACAGTGAAGGGAACCTGGGAGAGATAAATTCCAGTGGGCGGAACCCGGGGGCAGTAGATCTGCCTCCACAATCTACACCATTGGTAGTTATCCTGGGTAACGTCCCACCCCTTCAACAGGGTTCTACAGAGGTTTTTACCAGCTTAGGAATAAGGTGATTCACTGGTTATCCAATAATACTTCAGCAGGCCCTGAAAGAGGTCGTAACATCATCATAGCACGACGAGTGGGATGGGTGGGTAATTCAAGAAAGCCAGGTGGGGGCAACTGTATAATTGTGAACTTTAATGACCGCCGGATCGTCGAGAGTTTATTTAGAGAGTCCCTAGCTAGAAAGTTGAACCTCAGTTCTGGGATACGGATGCTCCCCCTGAGTTTCTTTTATCAACCCACCCTACCAAATAGTATCAATTCTACCCCATATACTAACGGGCAGACGCTTAGACCTGTGAGGGGGGGGGGGGGGGGGGGACACCCAATCAGATTCCAGCAGGGGGAAGTCAGGCAACTAGCAGCGAGGGACCAATAGTTATCCCGCGTGTGACTGTATCTGGAGAACCAGCCTACAATGTCATCTCTTGGAATATTGGCGAGCTGGCGGGAAAGGTTAAAGACCCAAAGTGGGTAGAGTTCATAAGTACATTCCCGGTGATCTGCCTGCAAGAGACCTGGATGGTGGAATGTGATATATTTTTAGAAGGCTATAAAACTTTTTTTGTGCCGGCTGAACCATCACGAAGTGGCAGAGCTAAAGGGGGCTTAGCTCTATATATTGACTTAGCCTTGAACTATGTTGTTAAAACAATAACTACCAACAACACTGACATTCAAGCAGTCAACATAAAAAGAGGGAATGCAACGGTGTCCTTGACTAATTTTTACAATGCTGTAAACGCTAGAGGGGATTGTAGGATTGCTGAATTGGGCGACTTCATTAGACAGCATTGTGACAGTATTTCCCCCCGGATTCTGATTTTGGGGGACTTTAATGTGCACCCTTGTGGGAATCCAATGAATACTGCCATGGGAGTAATGGGTTGCCATAGGATGGGGGGCCTTCACTTTGAACATTCTGGCCGGGGAGACATGCTGAACTAATTACTAAATGAATTTGATTTAATTTCAGCTATGTCCTTGGTGGATGTCTGTAGCTATCAGTCCGTTCTCCCATTTCAAGGTTACACTGGGGGGTCTTTTATTGATTACATTCTGCTCTCTAATGGCCTACAATCAATTATATTGGGCTTTAAAATCCAGGAAAGCATATATAGTGATCATAACCCAGTCTATATCTTATTGGATGGTAACCTACTAAACTTACTGGGAAAGTCGACAATCCAGGGTGTTTTGAAATGCACGGATGGTAGGCAGCATCTTAAATCGTCGAAGGTGAACTCGGACCTACTTTATGATAAGATCCATAAAACATGTGCCCCCAAGTTATCATCGTGTGTCCCCCCTGCATCCGTTCCCCCGGATATCCTCTTAGCCTTTGATGGGATTGTCTCAAAAGTAGGCTTCATGCTAACTGTCCCGTCATCGGGCCTCTTATCCGGGGGCCCTAAATAGTTTGAACACTCTTGTTCAAAGGCAGCCCGAGAGTTAAAGGCAGCACTGAAGATTAGCCCCAGAGACCCCCTATTGATCCGGTAGCTACGCCTGACCTATCAAAAAGGTTTTGGTAAAGCACAAAGCGTAAATAAAGGACAAAAACCTGGCAAGAACTGTTAGACCCCAATACCCTTTGTAATAGTGAGAGATTTTGAGGCATTATTAATAAACCACTGTTTGATAGGGTAGGGGATAACGTAGTCGGTACTAACATTACTGAAGATGACTGGGTGGCTAATTTTAGTCTCATCTTTAACAGCAATACACCACAGACAGAATTGGATGGCAGTGGACAAGGTGTAATTTTACCACACTTCACAATGAATGAGGTTGAGAAAGGCATCCGGGGGCTGTCAAGCAGCAAAGCACCGGGACCAGATGGTATGCCCCAGATCTTTTTAAATCTAAAATGTCTCTATGGGCCCGGTTCTTACTGCTGTGCTCAATGCAGCTGCACAACATGGCTGCCCAGGGTCATGGGGGACTTCTATGATTGTGCCAGTATTTAAGAAAGGAGACTGTAATAGTACCACCTGTTACAGGCCGATTTCCCTCATTGACTCTGTGGTCAAGGTAGTGGGAGGAGTAATCCTAAATAGATTAACAGCCTGGGCCGATGAAAAGAGGGTCTACTCTAAAATCCAATATGGGTTCCGGCCAGGCCATTCCACAATGGCACAATGCCTCAATTTGTATATGGTCCGTGGGAAATATACCATAGCCCGGCAGGGCACCATCTAGATGGCGTTCATGGACCTTTCCTCCGCGTTTGACTGCGTAAACCGGGGGAAACTGTGGGAGTCCATGGGTGCCATGGGGGTGGAGCCTGCTCTGGTTAATTTTCTGAAGGACCTGCACCGGGATACAAAGGCTAACGTAAGATACTCGCAGGACGTTAGGGTATCCATGGATTTTAGTGTTCATAGGGGCGTAAGGCTGGGCTGTATTCTGGCCCCCTTTCTTTTTAACTTGTATATTAATGATAACAATGGAGCTGATTATCCCTATGTTGGCCGCAAGGGACTGCCTGTTCTGTTATATGCAGACAACGGCGTCCTCTTGCCCAGAACTGCCAGGGGTCTTCAATCCCTATTAAGTGCCTTTTATAGTTTTATGGCTGCCTGTGATTTATCTATCAATAACACCAAATCCTACATAATGCAGGTGGGGCAGCGCACCACGAAAGTGTACTCATTTAGGGTAAATATGGAGAAGGTTCCCATGACTAGAACATTCTCTTATTTGGGAGTCTTGTTCGACGATCAGTTAAAATGGGGACAATTACTCCAAAGGAAAAGGGATAAGATAACTCGGGCAAACGCTGCTATATTCAATTTTGCTAGGAAAATGGGCAAACGACCTATCAGGCAAAAAGTGTTACACTAGGTAGCTACGGTAGTGAGCTTTTTGGGGCATGTGGCCGCTGATGGTATTGCGGTGGCTGAGAAAAATTTTTTTAAACAGCTCTTGGGGGTTCCAAAAGGAACTTCCAATTTAATAGTGCATGAGGAAACTGGCACATCTTTTATTAGCGATACCCTAGCACTACGCCCATTAACTTTCTGGCTAAAATGCTGGCTTAACAAAGATTTGGTCTTAAGTCACCTGCTCTTAAAAGAAGTATTGTTCATGGATCACATGCTTAAAATCCCTTGGAACTCTTTTTAAATCCCGATTCGAATGTTTTTGCTGACGTGGAGTATGTGAAAAAATCTTTCACTTTAGTACAACAAATGAATCGAGATTTTTGTATTTGTATTTATATTCGGTATTTATATAGCGCTACTGTCGCTCCGAAGGGAGCATCCTGGCGCTGAAAAAAAGTACAATACAATCACTGGAGGTTAGATAGCAGCCATTACGGAGGCATGAGGTGGAACTAATTAAACCTAGCGTCCGCAAACACGTTATGCTGAAAACCACACCATTATTGGAGCCTTATCTATCATGGTCCATATCTGACTATGAGCGGTTTTTGTTAATAAGGTTCCGATTGGATTATTACCACCTTTTATTAACTGTCCAGAGGGGCTCTCATAGAGGTCAAGTCCTACCGTCCTGCGGCTGCGACTTTGAGTCTCCGCAGGACTTGGTGCACTTTTTATTTATTTGTCCCCTCTATGATGCACCTCAGAGGTTCTTTCTAAAGCCCCTTTAAAAAAAACAGAGTTTTACCCAGGTCCGACCAGCCCTCTGTTACCTGCAACTGTTAAAGCCTGAAAGCACTTTATTTTTGATTGGTTTCTTAAAATCAGCCCTAAAACTTAGAAATAGCAGGGAGATTTAACTATTTCATAAATGCTGCCACTATTATACCTAATCCCTAATGGTTGCTGTTAATATTATATATTTTATTGGAATGTTTTTAATATGATATATTTTAATGAGATGTTTTTAATATATGGTTTTTATGATTATACATCATGTTTTTAACTGTGTATTATATTAATTGTGATACTGTGCTTTTATGGGTTTTTTTTTGTTTGAAACACCGAATAAAGTATTCTGATTCTCATGCTCCTGGTATGTGAGTGGAATTTCAATAACCTCCAAAGGAATGTATTCCTCTGGTGGTTTATCTTCTTTGTAGAAGTGAAACACATGTGTTACTGGATTTGCCTCAGGGAAGACTATCCAAGAATAGAATACCTCTGTCTGGTGATATTAATGTGCCTATATCACAAACTGCCATACCACCTCTCGATGATAGCCATGTTTTATACATTTTATTGTGATGGCTTTCCTTAAATTTAGAGGGATTGCTATAGCATCCATGTAGGTTTCTTGGAAGCCTGAAAAGTTAAGAGCTGGATTAACTGGATCAGCCGCAGCTCCACCTGTATCGGTGTTGTTGCCGTTACTCAACATTGTTTAATTAAATTCTGCAGGACAAGTTTCAAGGAAACAAAGATAAGGTGCACAATATTTTGGAACACTGTATCCTTAAACGTTGAAAAAAATGAAAAGCTAATACATAGGATTTTCGTCCTACTCCGCTATGGCGGATATTTTCCCTTACCCACTCCCCACATCTATTGGAGTATTATGAGTAGGGGTCTCTGAGAAAAGCACAACTGAGTTACTTCAGTATCTAGCCTTAAATTAGTGCCTTACCATACGTGGGGCGCCATGTAGTGTAGTTCCTATATTCCCAATAGGCTCTGCGTATTGGAATAAAATACACTATAGATTTGACATAGGACTGAGGTCAGTTTGTCTCCATCAAGTATATTAAACTTAATTGTGTTTGCTGACTAACTTTGAGGTTACTAGAAACTTTCTGGAATTAACAAGAAGGGATTAGTTTCTGACAACCACATACACATGACAAATTTGTTTCCCTAGGACTGGAACAAATATCTTCAGAGTCGTGGTAACAATAGATAACTATTTCACTTAGTCAATCGTGCATGCTTAGTTTCTACAGAGTTGCAGAGAAATAGTGAGACGGGAGTTTTCAATAAAAGTGTTTATTGAACAGTCTTCTTTCTCGTGCAAGAGAGGTGAACTGTTACAATGGTTAGACAGAATGCAAAGTATAATGCAGCAAGAATAGTATTATAAAATAATACTGTAATATCATTGTCTTGTGCTATGACATCTAAAAATACATACCTAAAAACACAGGCTAAAATACTCAACTGGTGCTTCTAAAATACGCCTACCCCAATGTACCTAACCTAGGTCTAGTACCAGGGAAGAAGTAAGTGCTGCTTAGCATACGTTTTAGTTCTGCCAAGAATTGCCAAAAGGTTTCTCTAGGTTCTAATCAGCTCCATACCTTTAGAATGAACAAGGTTGGTATCTCTGTCACAGGACTCGATTTCCCAACACACCCCGCAAGGGGAGTCAGAAACACTGGAGCTGGATTCTCGGCAGGAGGATGTCAGTGCGTCAGCTGGAGAGTGGGCTTCCTTTGGCACTTGCTGTAGCGAGTTGTCGGGCAAGTAGGTATGCGAAGTGCACCGAACGACACCGTGCTTTGCCATAGCAAGTGAAGGTATATTTATACCTTGAAGGTATTTAGGAATGCCAGCTTTGACGTAAAATCGGGCATATGAATGTCATGGATGAACCCCCTAAGGAATAGTTGTTCATGCATAATAAATGAGTTCTTGGAGAAATCAATATTCAAGCAAGGGGAAGTCCCTAACAGCTTAAGAGTCTGGTTTTCCTAGAACTCGTTGTGACGTAGATGAACGGATGGAAGTAGCCATGCCTGTATTTGGGTAGCATGGGCTATGCCTAAATAAGGGCTGGATTTCTATGCCTATATAAGGGCAACGCAAATTTTACCTATATAAGGGCATGAATCATGAAAATTAATTCGGAATCTAAAACAACATACAACAGTACACAAAGGGGAACGTTTCACCTCTGTTTCTTTTTTCAAGTATACCTATTCGTTATTGCGCCATCTGGCGAATGCAGCTCTAAAAGCTCTTGCCAATTAGCAGGCTACTTCCTGAATGAACACACATGTAGTGGTTAGCGTTTCAGTTTCTGGTCTCACGCTAACTCTCAACTTAATACGTCATTGCGCCTTGCAGGGCGTGGCACGCTTAAAGCGCCTGCAACCCGGCAACTTTCCTCCTTTGCGCCTTGCATGGCATGGCTCTGTTCTTTCCGCCTCCACATCCTTCCAGAGAGGAAGAGAGGCTCCACCGTCGGGACCCAAAACGTGCACTCTCCTTTTACCTGAATCGCACACAAGCATTCCGGGTGGATGACCAGCTCTTTGTTAGCTACGCAGGCTCCAAGAAAGGTGGGCTGTTCACATGAGGACTATCTCCCGCTGAGTCATCTTGTGTAACAAGGCCTTTTATTCTATGGCTAAAAAGAAACCTCCGGTGGGGCTGCGTGCCCATTCTACCACGGCAACAGCAGCCACTACGGCATTGGGACGTGGTGTCGCCCTGCAGGACATCTGTCGGTCTGCCACGTGGTCTTCACTGCACACTTTTCCAAAGCATTATTGCCTTGACAGTCAGGTCCGGAGGGACGGCTTCTTTGGCCATTCTGTTCTCCATGACTTTCTGGTGTAATCTTATTCGCAGACCCACCACCAGGGTTGGTATTGCAGGGGTATCTATTCTAAGGTAAGGAATCTATCACTAATGTCTCTTTCAGATGCACAAGTTACTACTTGTGTAACGAAATATCTGTTAGAGACAGCTAGTGATAGATTCCTTACCACCCCACCCATCCTCCCCGTTCTGTAAACTGATTTCTGGGGTTAAGGTCATCTGCTCAGGCCCTAGTTTCAATGCACCAGTGGTCAGTATCTTACATGGCTCTGCGTTCCTGTCGCAGAAAGTTGTGTACAGAATTGACGTCAGCGCGTGTGGGGGCGTCTAAGTAGCTCCAGTGACGTCATCTCGGCGAATACGACGCCAATGACTCCAGCGGAGCCTTACGACGACACCTATCGACGCGCTGGGGTGCTGCTGACGAAAGCTTTCCGGCTCCAGTCTGACACCTGGGGATATTCTAAGGTAAGGAATCTATCACTGTCTCTTACTGTCTCTTACTGATGTATCGTTACACAAGTAGTAACGTGTGCATCTGAAAGAAACAGAATAGTATTAGATTCCTTACATTAGAATATCCCCAGGCGTCAGACTGGATCCGGAAACTTTTGCGTAGCAGTACCCCTGCCCGTCAGTAGGAGTCATCTGCGGCTCCGCGTCCGTCGTCGTTGGCACCGGAATGACGTCCCTGGAGTACTTGGACGCCGCCCTCGGGCGCTGACGTCAGTTCTTCTTTTTTCGCACCAGCAAGCGCAGCTCCGGAAAAAGTAGTACCCCTTATTCAATTTTTGACTAAACTTTTTCGATCATTTTTGATCCTTTTCGAAGTCTAACGACTCCAACGGTGCCAGTAGGGATGCCCAGGTTTAAACCCTGCGCCGACTGCGACCGACTGATGTCGGTTTCTGACCCCCATCGCCGGTGTCTTCATTGCCTGGGCCTCGACCACGATGACCAGGCCAGGTCCGACTGCCGGGCCCTGATGTCTTAAGCTAGGCGGGAGCGGTCCCGCAAGCGACTTGCGCTCCGGCAGTCGGCCTTGCGCCGCTCGAGGTCCCGTTCTGCGAGGAGGTCAAGATACCGGTCGCGTGGTCGGAGCCACCATAGCTCCGGGAGTCGTCTTCAGGCTCGAAGTCCTCAGGTAAGCACAAGAAGTCGAAGAGATGTCCTCGCTCTTCTGACTCCCCCCCCCCCCCCCCCCCCCCGACGCTCGCGTGACTGGCCGGGGTTTCGCCGCACACCGCTCGCGGCCTGCTTCATACCTGTCGGTCCCTGGGCAGAACGTGAAGCGGGAGGAGATCGAGGCCTTCCTCACGGCCATGAGGTCGCTCACTCCTCCGTCTGGCACCGCAGCGCCTTCGGGCCCAGCGGCCCGGACTGGGGGCCCCAGCGGGTCAGGCGCTTCGGCCCCAACGCCGCCGGGTGCTTCGGTCCCGATGCCACCGGTGCCTTTGGTCCCGGCGCCGTAGGCCTCCATAGGGTCTGGATCCGGGTCGTCGCCGGTCGACCTTACGACCTCACCGGCCCCCAGGGTGTCGCCCCCGGCGCGCCTCCGGGCGGCGCCGTCCCCGATCCCTCCCTCGATTCGGGTCCGGCGCCAGAACTGCGCCCCTCTCGACGCCGATGGGAGATTTCTACATCTATGACCCAACCCCATCCTTTGGTCCTGAGTCTCAGGAGATGGGTGGCGAGGGGGATTGGGTGGGGTCTGAGGACCCTCTGGCACAGGAGTGCCAGTCTTATCAGGACCGGACAGGTGAGCTAGGGGAGGCCAGGACACCTCGCCGGACACTTGTTTTGTCTCCCCTCCTAGCGTGGCTACGGAGGAGGGGGCTGCCTATAGTGTGGTGCTGACGCTGGCGGCCAAGGCCTTGGGCCTCGAGCTCCCCGTCGCGGCCGTGAGGACTAACCTCCTCACTGAGGTCCTTAAACCGCAGGCAAGCTCGGCTTAGCCTCTGCTGCTGATTAATGAGGCCTTGTCTGACGTTCTTCTGGGCACTTGGACCAAGCCCGCTACAGGTCAGCCTGTAGATAGGAACGTGGCCACACGCCACCGCCCGGCTCCGGGCGACCCTTGCTTCCTGTCCATCCCACCCCACCCCCGAGAGCCTGGTCATCCAGGCCTCTAACTCCCAGACCGCATTCCCGACGGCTACCCCCGATCGGGAATCCAAGACGTACGAGCAATACAGGAAAAGGGTATTCTCCTCCCTGAGTTTAGGGCTGCGGTCAGTCAACACCGCGTGCCTCTTGGGCCGTTAAACCCACTCTCTGTGGGACACTGTTGCGGACGTGTTACCGCAATGTCCGGTGGACGTCCAGACTAAACTCACCCAAACCCTTGCGGAGGGTCGAGATGCGGCACGGTACTCCATCCGGTGTGGGCTGGATACCACGGACTCACTGGGCAGAGCGATGGCAACGACGGTGGCGATTCATCGCCACGCCTGGTTGAAGTCCGCCAACTTTTCGGCTGATGTCCAAAACACCCTTATGGACATGCCGTTTGATGGCCGTCTCCTCTTTGGCGACAAGGCAGACCATACGCTTGAGCGCTTTAAGGACTCCAGGGCTACAGCCAAGCCCTTGGTCCTCTCGGCCCCGCGCCAGCAAACGGCTGCTTTTCGCTCCTTTCATGGCCAAGGAAGGGGCGCCCCACACGTCCTGCCAGCCACGGGCCGCCGACTACCGTCCAGCGGGGTGGCAGACGTGGAAAGCGCCGTGGCGGCGGTCGGGGAATATGGCGAGGCCATTCCACACCTGCCCCTGCAGCATCTGCCTCAAAACCTTCCTAGTCTGAGCTTTCAGGCACATGTGACGCCAGTGGAGTGCAGGGTTCGCCATCACCATCTCCACTGGCGCACTGTCACATCGGACAGGTGGGTGCTGCAAATCGTCAGAAGGGGCTACTCCCTCACCTTCTAGGCGACCCCTCCAGCAATGCCACTGCAGTACCACCGCGTGTCGGGGGATCACTTGACACTTCTACGAGAGGAAGTTACGGCCATCTTGGCCAAGGGAGCCATCGAGCGCGTTTCTGGGCCAGAAGTAGGGTGTGGTTGGTACTCCCACTACTTTCTGGTACCCAAGAAGGGCAAAGGGGGCCTACGCCCTATCTTGGACCTGCAGAGCGTCAACGGCTTCCTCCGGCAGGAGAAGTTCAAGATGCTAACACTAGCTCAGGTCCTAGCTGCCCTGGACCCAGAAGACTGGATGGTAGGGTTGGCCTTGCAGGACGCTTGTTTTCATATCCCCGTCCTGCCGGCCCATCGGCGTTACCTGCGGTTCACGGTAGGCCACGAGCACTTTTAGTTTACCGTGCTCCCCTTCGGCCTTAGCAGCTCCCCACAGGTGTTCACGAAAGTGATGGCGGTGGTCGCAGCTCATCTGCGCAGGTTAGGGATTTCAGTCTTCCCCTACCTCGACGACTGGTTGTTGAAGGAGGGCTCGCCCCAGACAGTCGTCAACCACCTCCAGACTACGGCCAACCTCCTGCACCTGCTGTCCCTCTCAGAAGCTCCTCTTCATCGGGGCGGTTCTGGACTCTGCGCAGTTTCGGGTTTATCCTCGCGAGCAGCGGGTTCGGGATATTCAGGGTCTAATTCCGATCTTTCAGCCATTATCCCGAGTCTCGGTCAGGTTGACACTGCGGCATCTGGGGCTGATGGCCTCCTGCATCCTTCTGGTGCATCACGCCAGGTGGCGGATGCGGGCCCTGCAGTGGGACCTGAAGTTTCAGTGGGCCCAGCATCAGGGCAACTTGTCCGACCATGTCTTGATCTCGGAGGGCACTGCAAGACAGTTGCAGTGGTGGCTCACGGACCGCGATTGGGTCAGCGGCAGATTCCTCTCCCTACCCCAACCGGAGCACGTAGTTGTGACGGACGCTTCCCTCCAGGGCTGGTGAGGCCACATGGGAGAGGCGGAGATCAGAGGCCTCTGGTCTCCGGCGGAGTCCCGGCTCCACATCAACCTTCTGGAGCTGCGGTCGATCCGGCTTGCACTGAAGGCATTCCTCCCCTCTGTCCGGAGGAGTGTAGTGCAGCTGTTCACCGACAACACCACCGCCATGTGGTACTGCAACAAACAGGGCGGGGTGGGGTCGTGGACCCTATGCCAGGAGGCTCTGCGTCTCTGGCAGTGGCTGGAATATCAGGGCGTGACCCTGATGGTTCAACACCTGGCAGGTTCCCTGAACGCCAGGGCGGATGAACTCAGCCGTCGTTGCATTATGGATCACGAATGGCGTCTGAACTCGGACGTGGCGCAAGGCCTATTTCAGCAGTGGGGAGAGCCTTGGTTAGATCTATTCGCCACAGAAGAGAATTCTCCAAGGCGGCACTCGCTCGGAGACGCTTTTCGTCGCGAGTGAAGCTGCGGTCTGTTGTACGCCTTTCCGCCTATACCACCTCTGCCCAGAGTGCTGAAGAATATCAGACGCGACCGGGCCCAAGTTATCCTAGTGGCTCCGGACTGGGCACGAAAATACGGGTATCCCGAGCTTCTCAGCATGTCTGTCGATCCCCCGATTCGTCTGCCTCTGCAGCAGCAGGGGACGGTCCTCCACCCAAACCTGTCCAGTCTCCACCTTCATGCTTGGAGATTGAGCGGCGACAGTTGAGGCCATTTGACTTGCCTCCTGAAGTTTGTGATGCGATTTTGGCAGCCAGGCGTCCCTCCACAAAGTCAGTATACGCCTGCAGGTGGAACAAGTTTGTGGCATGGTGCACAGCAAAGGCTGTGGATTCCCTTTCTGCCCCTCTTTCTGAGGTTCTCCTCTTCCTTCTTTCTCTTGCCCAGCAGGGCTCTGCTCTGGGCACTATCAAGGGTTACCTTTCTGCCCTTTCCGCCTTCTTAAGGCTACCTGATCAGCCTTCTTTGTTCAAGTCCCCGGTTAATAGGTTCTTGAAGGGCATCACTCATATGTTCCCCCCCTGTTCCTTTTGTGATGCCTCAGTGGGACTTGAACCTTGTACTTACTTTTCTGATGTGCACTCCCTTCAAGCTACTTCATAACTGTCCTCTCCGTCTTCTTACCCTTAAGACTGCTTTCCTGGTTGCCATCACCTCTGCCAGGAGAGTGAGTGAACTCCAGGCTCTTTCATCCAAGCCTCCCTTCCTTTCTGTCCATCCGGACAAGGTTGTGTTGCGGACAAGACCCTCTTTCCTGCCCAAGGTAGTCACGGCCTTCCACATCGAGCAGTCCATCACCTTGCCCACCTTCTTTCCGCCTCTGCATTCCTCTAAAGAGGAAGAGCGGCTCCAGCGTCTGGACCCAAAACGTGCGCTCTCTTTGTATTTGGATCGCACACGCCAGTTCCGGGTGGATGACCAACTCTTTGTTGGTTACGTGGGCCCTACGAAGGGATGGGCGGTGCACAAACGGGCCATCTCTCGGTGGGTCGTCTTGTGTATCAAGGCATGCTACTCTTTAGCTAAGAAGGAGCCTCCTGTTGGGCTGAGCGCCCATTCCACTCGGGCCATGGCGGCTACTACTGCCCTGGGCAGGGGAGTCCCCTTGCAGGACATCTGTCAGTCAGCTACGTGGGCCTCGCTGCACACGTTCGCAAGACACTACTGCCTGGACAGCCAAGTCCGGAGAGATGGCTTTTTCGGCCGTTCCGTTCTCCAGGACTTTCTGGCGTGATCATTGGTTCGCAGACCCACCACCGAGGTTGGTATTGCTGGGGTATCTATTCTAAGGTAAGGAATCTAATACTAACCTGTTTCTTTCAGATGCACAAGTTACTTACCTTCGGTAACGATATATCTGTAAGAAGCAGTAGTTGGTATTAGATTCCTTACCGCCCCACCCATCCTCCCCGTTCTGCGAACCGATATCTAGGGTTAAGGTCATCCCCTTTCAGGGCCCTAGTTTCATGGCACCAGTGTTGGTTTTTATCATGGCTCTGCGTTTCTGGCGCGGAAAAGCTGTGTATAAGAACTGACGTCAACGCGCGAGGGCGCGTCTAAGTACTCCGTCGACGTCATTCTGGCGCCGACGACTGACGCGGAGCTGCAGACAACGCCTACCGGCACGCAGGGGTACTGCTATGCAAACGTTTCCGGATCCAGTCTGACGCCTGGGGATATTCTAAGGTAAGGAATCTCATAAGAACTACTGTTTCTTACAGATATATCATTACCGAAGGTAAGTAACTTGTGCCTTACCATCTCATTCACCACATAATAAACTGTCCAACCTTCAGCCATTGAGGAAAAAGTGCTCAGCACGCCACCTAGAGACCATCATAGTCATAGCTCAGACTTCAAACTAAAATCAGTACGTCTTGTTTTAAGTCACTATACAGAGGTATGCTCTTCATAAGTTATAGTTTGAATAGTTGTTTAATAGTTTCCAAGGATATAACCAAAAACCCCAGTTTGCAGCCTCCTATCATTAAGACGGGTTGCTTCTGAGCTTTTTACTGCACTGAACATTGACTTTTGTTATCATGGCTGAACCAGCAGCAAATGTCCCTTGCTCCATTTGGGATATCAAAAACATGTATGCAGGCAATTCCCATTAGGCATCACATACCCACGGAATGTAAAAACCTGTCAGATCTTTTCTGCTAAAACTCTGAGATCAATAGAGGCCTTTATTTTCTCTTAAAGTGACTGCCCCCTTATCCAGGTCCCTCAGTGCACTTCAAGAAAACAAACGATACAGCTCTGGAGCTTGCCAGTTAGCCTTTCAGGGGAACATTTGCCAGTTGTGAACAGCGCATTGCTGAATGGACACATCAGCAGACTGGGTCGACAGTATTACAAATTAGAATTTGAATCCTCCAACAGCAGAAAGTCTTTCAACAGTTGTGACATTAATATGTAGACCTGTTTGCAATGTAGTCCGAAATAAATGCCAGTTCTTCCCGGCTTCCATGGACAAGAGGGGCCTCGATTCAATGAACTGGTGCAAAATGTGTGCACATGTCTTTTCTACATGTGGCCCCAGTGTCATTGGCAAGATTAAAGTGCAGACATGCATAATAATCTTCATAGCTACACTGTGACAGGGACCGTACTGAAAGACAGACATGTACCATTGTTGTAACCCACAGATTACCTTCAACAGTCACTGTCCTTTCTCAGACTGCATAATGTGCAAGTCTTGCCTCACTCAGGTTGACAGTCTGGCCCCAGTGCTCCTACAATTTGCACTCCAGACACTTCACCAGAACGTAAAATATTTCTTGCTCGAATATCTTTCAAAGCCAAGACCTACAAAGGTAAAGGGTAGCTTTTCTTGAAGAGTTTACAGCCTGGTCTTAGTTTGCTGTTTTCCAAATTACACCATCTAATGTCTTACCTCTTGCTCCTGTTTAATTCTGGTCTCAGATACGGTCCCATAAGAGTCCACCTTTCAACCATTTCAAGATTTCTACATGCATTTGCTACAGCATCACTTTCTTTCAAACATAGTCAAAGAACGTTCGTTTTTTAGTGCTGGAAAGTACCATCTTTTGCGTGGCATTCCCGTGACCTTCACTTCCCTATTTTGGCTGAACCCGTTTTTTTTGGGTTTATGACTGCACATTTTTTCTGCAAACCATTGGTGAAGTGCTTAAGCTCTCCCTTTCAAACATGATAAAATTGGTATGCACCTGATTGGTACATTTAATGTACTTATAAGTCCCTAGTATATGGGACTACATGACACTAGTGGGAGACAGCACACATTGTGACGCCAAATAAGGTAGCACTGTAAATCATGTCTCAGGTCTGCCATTGCAGTCTGTGAGCATTTTTTTTTATTTTTTATATTTATTATTATTTTTTTCAGAACAAAGAAAGAACTTAGGGCATAGCATAATCTTACAGTACAGGTAAATCACACAGTGAGTAAAACATGGAGATCAAGAATGCAATCAACAAATGCACAGACAATGCAAAAGGACGGGAACTTCCAGCACTTCCAATAAAAAGGCAATAATTCCAGTCACCCTCACTCACTCCGAGTCATCTTCACTTCTCAATACAGGTGGTTCACACAAATCGCCCCGGTATGCATTCCATGCCCCCCATATTCTGGACCATTTCCGAGGGCACTGTCGGTTCAAATACACCGCGTTCCGCCAACATTGCGGAGTCTAAATCGTTGCACCAATCTCTGAGCGTCTGCAACACCGGGGGACCCCCAAAACTTGGCTATGTTCCTCTTAGCATACATGCAGCCCAGCGTCATCCAATCTTGCATATAACGCGTTAAATCATTAGGTTCCCAAACATTCAACAAACAACACCTAGGGTCAGGGGTCACTGATACTTTCACCACCTGTAACATTGTCCTCATAACTTTAGCCCAATAAGGAGCGACTAGAGGACAGTCCCAAATAGTGTGATTGAAGGAACCCTCCTCCCCACATCCCCGCAAACAAAATTTATACCTGGCCCTACCAATTGCGTACAGAGTTGTCCTAGTATAATAGACTCGGTGGAGTATTTTCAATTGTACAAGACGAAGTCTGGATGGTATAGCCACCTCTCTAGGCGAGGAGAGCGCAGCTTGCCAGTCCGCTTCATCAAGTTCTCCCACCTCACAAGCCCACGAGTCCCTAAGTTTCAGGGTAGGGTCAGGTAAATTATTAATAAGTTTGCGTTCTACAAAGGACGTCGCTTTCTTGGGCAAGTGTTCAGTGAGGAGCCTGTCTTCCATCGGAGTGGAGTCGGGCAGCACTTCGCCCGGGCGAACAACGGAACCTAGGGCGTGATGCACCTGCAAGTAGCGAAACCGCTCCGTTGGGGCCAAGTCGTATTGTGCCTGAAGTTGTTCAAACGTCAGAATGGCGCCTTGTTTCCATAGATCACCTACAGCCGATATCCCTATCAAGTCCCACGCCTCAAAACCTTTAGTATACCTCAGACTGCCCAACTTCCGAGACAGCCAAAGTGGCGTCATAAGAGTGAGTTTGTCCGGACATTTAAAACGGGCGTGAGCGACGTACCACAACTTAACAGTATGCGCCGTCAGGCCGATCAGAGTCGAGGCAACTCTCTTGTCCTACAGTGCACCAAGCACGCCCCCCCTACCCAGGTCGTATCTCTCTGCCTTGAATGCTGGTTCTTCCTGGGGGACATGTAGCCAATGATTTATGACCTTTAGCTGGGCTGCCCAATAGTATAATTGAATATCCGGAAGGGCGATCCCCCGTCATACCAGCTCCTAACCAAATTAGGTTGCGAAATGCGGGCCGGTTAATTACCCCAGAGAAGGCCCGACAGCAGTACCTCTATGGACTTGAAGTATTTCGGGCCGATGAAATAAGGGGTATTTTCAAGAACATACAGCAACCTGGGCAAGGTCATCATCTTATATAGAGCCGCTCTACCCAAGAGCGTCAAAGGCAGAGAACACCAGTGTTTAACATCCGCCCGAAACCGGACGAGCGGGGTTTCCAAATTCAAATGATAAAAAGCATTACAATCGGGTGTGATCAAGATCCCTAAATACTTAAATGGTTCCTCAGTAATCCTAAGTGGGCAATCTGCAGGGAGCTGAGGGGGAGGACCCTTGAGAACAAACAAAACCGACTTGGACCAGTTAATATTGTAACAGGAGACCCGTCCGAAAATCTAAAAAATTTAAGAAGCATTATAATGGAGCGTCGTGGGAGGGTCGAAAAAAGAATAACGTCCGCATATAACGATATGCGGTCCTCCCACATCCAACTAAGGCCCCTCACCATAGGGTCCCACCGTAAGGGCTCCAACACCAAAGCAAAGAGCAAGGGGGACAACGGGCATCCCTGACGCGTTCCCCAGCTAAGTGGAAAGTTTCTGGAAACATGACCGTTTGCCACTACATGCGCCTGGGGCTCAGCGTAAAGGAGTTGCACCCATGCACAAAATGTAGGTCCAAAACCTAAATGACGGAGTACCGTGAACAAATATGGCCACTCCACCATGTCAAAGTCCATCCGCGTATCTAACGACAAAATAACTGCTGGCTCGGGGAGACTTTGCATCTTTGCCAATACTGCATGAATCTGGCGCAGATTTAGGGCCGTGCTCCTGTTAGGCATGATCCCCGATTGGTCCGGGTGTATCAGAGTATCGAGATAAGGGGTCGTCTATTGGCTATCATTTTGGCCAAAATTTTGGCTTCAGCTAAGTAGAGATATTGGACGATATGAAGTACATTCATCTGGTGGTTTGCCGGGTTTGCGAATCGTAATTATTTTGGCTACTCGTTGATCCAGAGGTAGTTTACACTTTTCTAAACTATCCTGAAACATTGCACGAAGATGAGGCACAGTCACATCCGCGACTCATTTATACAACTCTTATCGGGATCCCATTAGGACCCGAAGCTTTACCCGATTGCAATGATTGTAGTGCCTTCAAGACTTCGTCATTTGTGAAGTCTCAGTCTAGAAGCTGAGCCTCCTCCTCAGACAACGAGGGCATTCGAATATCTTTAATGTAGGTCTGAGCCTCTTCCGTCGTTATATTTGACGTTGACGCATAGACCTGTTCGAAATGGTCTGCTAAGGCATTCGTAATGTCAGATGGAGACGTGACTACTCCACCAGATGGTGTACGGAGTTGTGAGATCGTCCTATATGCCCTTTCTTTCTTATCAAGCCATGCCAGGAGTTTGCCGGTCTTATCACCCTGCTCGTAAATTATGTCTAGTATTTTGTATACGCAGTTTAACCTGAGACGTCTGTAGTTCACTTACCTCCCACTGTTTAAGGCGCAAATTATGGGCTGTCTCTGCATTGGGGTCGGACTCATGCAGGTTCTGGAGTACCAATAGTTCCATCTCCAGCTCCTCCAGGTCATTCATTATCGCCCGTTTATACCCTGAAATGGAAGAGATAGGCTGCCCCCGCATCACCGTCTTATAGGCTTCCCACAGGACCCCAGGAGATTGCACAGAGCCCAGGTTGTCCTGAAAATATTGTCTCGTTCCTACAGTTATAGCCTTTCCAATCACGGGAACCTGAAGATAGCCGGGGGAGATGGGGAAAATGCGTTTGCGCACCTTCGTGTGACGGGTATAGGTCAAACTAACCGGCGAGTGATCGGCGATCCCTTTCGGCCGTTTTTCTATAGAGGTCAAACAAGGGAGGCTGTCCGCCGACACGAAGTAGTCGATACGGGAGAGACTATTGTGTGCCCCGGATTGGAAAGTGTAACCACGATCTCTGGGGTGTCTATCTCCATCCATCTATTAGCCCCATTGCATCCAAAAATCCTCTCATCCGCGAGTCACTCGCCCCTGTCGACCTGCTCGGGTGACGGTCCAGAGCTCCGTCCATGACTGCATTGAAATCCCCCCCCCCCAATAAGTTCACCTTCAGGAAGATTCAATAAAAACGCACTAAGAGCTGGAGGGGGTCACTGAATGAAGAGCCGGGGGAGCATAGACTGACACTACATTAAATCGTTTCCCCTCCCACTGACACATCATAGCAGCAAACCTCCCCAGGGAGTCCTCACACACCTGGTGGACAATTAAAGGAAATCTTTTCCGCACCAGGATACATACCCCTCGGGAGCCCGTGGAGAACTCCGAATGAGCTACCATTTTGTACCCCGAGTCAAGTCAAGTCAAAGGATTTATATAGCGCACTACATACCCGGAGGGTTTCAAGGCGCTTAGGAAGGGGAGGAGAATTACTTGCGATCCAGAGCTCTGCAGGTCGACCCCACCAGATGTGTTTCTTGGAGTAATGCTATAGCCTGTGCTGTACGTCTCAAGTACTGCAAAACCAACCCTCGTTTAATCCTGTCTCCCAGCCTGTTTACGTTCCAAGTGACAACCGTCAACAGCGGTACCGGAGTCAAGGAAGGGACAACAGTCGAATCCTCAGTGTGCCTCAACTCCCGACCCTCCATTTCCATCAATACTGTGCTTCAAAACACCCTCTTCCTCACACATCTCGCTCATCATTATAAGTGATTGCAGCCCAAAACCAAAATGAAAAACAAAACACAAACAACCCCCAGCCCCCCCAATCCTGAACCTTGCCTGATACCCATCCCACAACTCCCAAAGACCACCCCACCCTGTAACATCAACCCCCCTCCCTGCTCGCCTGCCTGTGGATGTAGAACGACCCACCCCCCCAAAACGGCAGAGTGCCTTTTCCCCTCCCAACCATGCTCAAGTGCAAATGGGGGAAGATCAAGCCCCCCGTCCACTAACGACAAATATTAGCTACTTTTTAACACAGCCCACTAAATCAGAAAACGCCCTTGAATCTTCATAGCACATCATAACAATCAATAAATCAAACATATTACACTCCGTACGTAGCACTTGACATCCCCTACCCATCATTGTTGCGCTACGACACAGTTTACTATCAACCCCCCCCACAATCTACTTGCGGCCAGACAGAGTGTCTTATTGCGACAGTTATTCCGGTGGCAGTCTCATTCTTGTTCATCCAGACCACTCGATTCCAGTGCAGGTTCCATAGCAGCTCCGTCTTCCACTACACCCGGGTCATCACCGGTCCGTCGCTTCGGTCTGTCACGACGAGTACCTGTCTTGCCCTCCGGTGGTCCAACCCTCCAGCCAATCCCAGGCTGTGTCCGGTGAGTCAAAGAACCAAGGTTTGTCGTCCCATTCCACTCTCAGCCTGGCCGGGAAGAGCATTGCATATTTCAAGTCTTTGTTACGGAGCTCCCTCTTGACCGCCTGGAAGCTTCTTTGTGCTTGGACTCTAGCGGTGAAGTCCGGACAAAAGGACACCTTGTAGTTGTCGATTTTAAGATGGGGGCCAGATCTGGAACACTGCAAAATGCTATCCCTGTCCCTGAAATTAAAGACCCTGGCGATAATTGGCCTCGGTGGGGCCCCTGGCTTGGGCCGGCCGCCCGGCACCCTATGTGCCCGCTCTATTGAAAAATAACTAGACAACGCCTTGGGATTTGAGATGTTTCGTTACGAGCTCCTCCACGTATAGGTCAGCCGCAGGTTCCTCCACTTTTTCCGGAACACCTAATATCCTGATATTGTTCTGGCGGGCCCTCCCTTCATAATCGCCCAGTTGCTGCGCCATTCTAACCTGGTGTTTCTCTATATCTTCCACCTTACGCTGGAGCTCCGAAGTGTCATCCCTCAGAGCTGTCGTCGCTATCTTGAGTTTCTGCTCTCGTTCGTTCATCTGTTTGAAGTCCGCAAAGAGACTTCCACAGTGACTGAATCCATGGAAGTTCGCATCCCCCCGATGGCTGCCAATACATCGTGAAGCGTCGATTCCTTTTCAGCTGGGTGCACCTCCTCTGTAGCACTCTTATCTGACCTCGGTGAATCCCCTTTGTCAGTGCCCTTCGACCATGCAAACTTAGAAAGTCTCCCCTGAGCATTACTTCTGGAGCCTCTGCCCCCTGTCGCCATTGTGCAGGCTGTCCGTAGGCACACTGCCACCCCAGATGAACAGAAACAACAAACTGTTTGAGCTCTGTAGTATCCAACAAACAATTTGGGGGGGGATCAGGGGGGGGGAGGGCGGAGAGCCGCCAAGCTGTGTCCAATAATAGAGGGAACCGTGAGGGGGCTGGGGGCGGGGGGGTCACACCAATAGAGCGGTGCAAGCGGCAATCCAATGCACCACCTACAAGTCCCCGTGTCTTCAAGTCCACGCGGAGGCCAGTGCAACGCACCCTGTCACTATTGTCGGAAAGTGGGGGTTCCCTGCCTAAGTGAGGGCCCCTCCAGATGGCCCCGGGGCCTCACACCGAAGGCCACCCAAACGACACCATAGCACAGGCCAAAGTCAGCACCCCTGCGCCGTCGCTATTTACAAGGGACCAACTCTCAGTCAGCAGCTCTCCACAAATGACGGGGGGTGTAGAACCTCAAAACTCTTCCCAAGCATGCCAGGACACCCCAGTGTCTAGAATGACTTCTTCACCCTGCCCTCCGTCGCCTCACAGGCCGGTCCACGTTGTTTCTCCTGGTGGCCGCTCTGATCTTCAGGCAGATGATATTCACGGGGGTGCCCTTCCATGTACCCCTGATCAGGAATCACTGGGCTCCCCGCCGTGGCAAGCTACACGGAGAAGGGAGGCTGCTCGATAACCAAAGACCCCGGAAGCCTGGGCCTGGATTTCAATATGTCCGGAGCAGAGCCCCCACTCATCAGCCCTGAGACAACACCCTCTCCCCCACCAGTCAGGGTCTCGCAGTCACCTCCCCCTCTTCTCCGGCACCAGCAGGGGGAAAGTCACACCACCTCAGGGCAGTATCCGGAGGGAGGGGCGCCGCCAGTTCACAGGCACGAAAGCCGGGGCCTAAATATACGAGGCTCCCCAGCCTGGGGCTCCCGTTCCTCACCGAGAAATTAACCGGGGAGAAAGCACCTCCCCCGGCAAGGCGGGCACTCCTCCTGCCTCCTCCGCACCTTCACCACCTCCGTTCGGGCCGCCTCTGAAGACGCCGCACAGTTCCAGGCACATTCACGGGGACACTTCACCTCCCGGCCATCGCTCCAGGCATTGCCGCCATGTTGTCGAGCCCGACCTCGGGATATACTTCACCGAGTTTCGACACCGCAGCGGCTGGGGGCTCTGCGCCGGGTCACCACTGGGCGCGGAGACATCAAGGCCGATACCACCACGATTCCGCTCGGTCGTGAATAGTTAATTGGGGCTGTGGCATCAGTATTTCGCTGTGGATGCGGGAGAGCGAAATCAGGTCGCAGCCATCGTCTTCGGCTGCTCCTGTGAGCAGTTTTAAATCAGTTTTTTCCTTTTGCCAGGCCCAAACCTTCCTTTTAAATACTGATATTTACCCCTGAGGTAGGCCCAAAAGGCTAATAGTGAAGGGTGCATGGTGTATAAAGACTTGGATGTATATTTAAACTTTTACGTGCCGTGACAGTGAGAAATAATTAAAGTTGTGTTTTTTACTGTGGCATGGCTGACCTCCCATAGACTAATACTTGTTTAACCTATTACATTTAATAAGTACTAACTTCAGTTTGGGATCAACTGGAGAAATAATTCTATCACTCTTTATTTTTTTTAACCTTTATTTTTCAGTTTTATCAAACACAATACAGCAGTAATTTGAGTATTGGGTACATTGCACGGTGGGTTTAACATGAGAAGGCGCAACTCCAAACATCCATCACACACTCATCTCATCGGAGTCTCTCCAAGGTACAATACATTAACCTACGCTCCTAATCTGTTCCCTTTGCTGGTGCTAAGAAATTTCCTCTCCCACTAAATCTATATCATCTCCTACATTGTTATGAGTTATCAATTGCTGTTGTCTCTGTATCAACATCTGGGTCTAGATGTTTTTGCACAAATCTTGCCAGACTGTGAGATCGATCTCCCCTTTCGTCCTGTCTGCTGAGCTTCATATGGGTTTCATCTGCTAGTGTCCACTCCTGTTCGTCTCTGTGCCAGTGTTCCATCTCTGGAGCCCTCTGACCCATCCAAGTGATGGCAATTTAGGCTTTTACTGTTGCCCAGTAGGCAGCTCTGGAGTGTGTATTCTCTTCTAACATGCATGGTCTGCTGTAAGTCTGCTACAACCTGTTTCCAGTAACTCTGCACCCCCTGGCAGTTACAGGCCAAGTGCAGAAAGCTACCTGCTAACCCCCCAACCTGGGCAGCTGGCCGGTCGAGTCAGAGACAATGTGAAGAAGGACCCAGGGAGTTACATAAGTCTTATACAGGAAATTGTAGTGCACCAGCTTGATGCAGGCATTACAAGAGACTGTACGAGTAGGTCTGCAGACACGTGCCCTGTCCCCATTGTCCAGTGTGGTTTCTAGATCAGCATCCCAGGCAGTACGTGCTTGCAGTGGGTGACCTGCTGCGTCCGCTCGCACAGCTTTAAATAACTGATAGAGACTTCTAGCTGTAGATTCCTTACCTTAGAAATTCCCAGGTGTCAGGCTGGATCTGGAAACCTTTGCCAGAGCAGCACCACTTGTGGGTGGCGTTGGGTGGCTCCATTCGTCTCTCCATGATGTCTGCATCAGTTCTGACCTCGGGGTCACCTATAAAAGGGCTACCCAAGCATGCAGACGTCAGTTTTGTTCTTTCTGCGAAAGTTAAGCGCCAATCCAGGAAGAGCTACCCCTCTGTCGCGTTTTGACAGGTCTTTTTTGACTTTTCGTCAACGTCAAGATTTTTTCGATTGTGTGTTACGGGATGTCTTCGAGGAAGACCGGCTTTAAACAGTGTGGCACATGTCACTGCACCGTGTCGGTTACCAATCCCCACCTCGCCTTCCTATGGTATCTCGCGCATGGTCACGACTCAGTCATACTCAGACTGTCCGGCCATAGCTCCGAAGGCCTTGCGAGAGCAGGTTATGAAGCTCTGTGCGGCCCAGCAGTCCACACCATCCAGCGAGACTACGTAGAGATTCCAGTCCCGTTCAAAGAAGAGTGGCCACAGTACTGCTCCCAGAGCCCCAAGTCCTCTTCCACTCGACTAAGTCTTCACCTTGGCCGTTGTCCCTTGATGAGAGAGGTGAGGAGTACGGACGCTCTAGGCACGGTCCGCGGAGCCGGAGCCAGGGTAGATTTTGTCCCTTCCTCCTTTTCCAGGAGCCGGAGCACCCCAGCTCAAATTTAAGATTTTTACGGGCCATGCACCACATATTTCAGAAGGCGACCCCTCTGGAGGGGCCCCATCAGATTTGCCGCCGCTGGCTCCAGCCACGGTGCCGGTGGGGCCTCAGTGATCCAATTCCGGCTCCAGAATGACGACTGTCGTGCCAACACAACCTTCCCCGGCATCCAACTCGAAACCGGTGCCTTTGGGGCCTCCGGCGCTTAGAGGCTGCTCCAGCCCCATCCTTATCCCCGACCACACGGAGCCAGAAATGCATTACTCAATGATGATTCTGACGGGGGAGAATGCAGGGGGTTCTATACCTGAGCATTTTCATGCCGTTTCAGGCACGGGAGAGGGCTAGGTGGGGTCTAACTGTGGCTATGGAGGAGGGGGGCTTCTTATGCCATGGTGCTAAGGAGGGCAGCTTGGACCTTAGACTAGAGTTGCCAACTGTGCAGGTCAGGACTAATCTCCTGACCAAAGTGCTTCAGCATGAGGTGCCCACCTCTGAATCCCTAAGGCCAGTCACTCACTCAAAAAGCCTTCCTCAGATGAGCCTGCCGACAGATCGTTGACGAGAACTCTACAATCGACGAGAACATAGTTGTTGGCACCTTCTACCACAAAAACGTATATGCCGGCATCATCGACAGCAACAGTTCCAATCACCATGTTTTCCACCACCTTTTGCTTCTCCATGATGACATCTTTGCCGACCGATGCTGAAGGTTGTCCTGATCTCGTCATTGATGACTCGGTCAATGGTTCCTCTATCGACATCGATACCATTGCTGACGGTTGCGATACCGGCGATGACTACACCGTGGATGGCAGATAAAAGGTTGTTAACAACACGTCAACGACACAGGCGATGACAGAAAAAATTGCCAAACTTGATTTTTTGACCCCAGAACACACCTCTCCAACGAAGGTGACACCCCTGATACCCGCTCGTCCCTATGATGAAGAAGACTCGGACAATGATGGGCCCTTTGGTGTTGCACACAGTTTCTCCGAGTTGCATGTGAAATGCCGAGAAGAAAAGGAGGGCTATGATGAGGAATATGAACAGCATTATTATTCTTCCCATGACCAGTATCAGCAGCCATTCCAGGAGGTGATGGTTCGTCTGCCTGACTCTCTGGTTTCTGAGGTATAATGCATGTGTTCAGATTATAGGAAGGGGATTCCATCTACTACAGCTACTGTACAACTGACATCCACGACTAGCAGATCACCCGCTGCTCAACCAGCCACTTCATTAACCTATGGAAGGTTTGGGTCCAGAATGCACACCAGAAAGGACCACTAATATTTATTGTACAAAAAAGGTTTCTAGTGGCATGAATTAAATGCACAATCCAATATATAACGAGCCGGTGTTTTTAATCCACAAGCTCATGTGATTTATTTCACAAATATTTGTATATTTTTTGAGGAACAATACATACATGAAAACCATATCATGATAAGGAACACAGTTTCAACAATTTGACATTGCATACAAAAAATAATTTGACATTGCACACAAAAACTATTGCGAATTGTGGGACAATACATGAAATAAAAACAATGAATCGATGGACAAAACGTGAATCACCAGTCCTATATTGAAAGATAATCACACTGGGGCGGAGGTGGTCTGAGATTTACAGACATCAAATATCAAGTCTCTTGCCTACGTGTGCACCCCTGGGACTTGGGATTAAAAGTGTTCGCACTAGGAGAGTAATTATTTGTAAACTTTTCTCCTCGGGCACTTGTAGGAAGATCTTGTCCCAGATGCTGGGGTCAACACGTTTCCAACCCCGTATTCATTTTGGGGTTTTCGTCAGGACCTGCACTTGGTGGTATCTAGTTACAAAGGAAACAGAAATGGTGGGGAGGGTGTTGGTTACTAACATATATCTATCACAATAAACGATCCACTGTAACACCCTGCAGTGATTAAAAGTGTACCTATTTGTGGCATCTGCTCTACCCATATGACTTGAATGAGGGAAGAAATCAAAGGCTGAATGGTTGCCTGAAGAAATAAGAGTTACAAAGGGAGGTTTGCATGTGACTCATTGTGGTATGTCAAATGCATTTGCAATCAACGGGTTAATTATCAAGAAGGACTTGCCAGAGTCCACCGGGAACAGTGGTACCATTAGTCACTTTTTGACTAAACATATTTTTATCATTTTTGATCCTTTTTCAAAGTGGAACGACTCCGACGGTGCCGGTAGGGATGCCTGGGTTTAAGCCCTGCGTCGACTGCAACCGACTGATGTCGGTTACCGACCCCCATCGCCGGTGTCTTCATTGCTTGGGGCCCGACCACGATGACAAGTAGTGCCCCGACTGCCGGGCCTTGACGTCGAAGGCTAGGCGGGAGCGGTCCCGCAAGCGCCTCGAGCTCCGGCAGTCGGCCCGCGCCGTTCGAGGTCCCGGTCCGGAAGGAGGTTGATGGACCAGTCGCGGGGCCGGAGTCATCACAGCTCGGAGGATCGACACCACTCCTCCAGCTCCAAGTTCTCGGGTAGGAGGCACAAGAAGTCAAAGAGGCGGCATCGCTCTTCCGACTCCCCCCGACACGGCCAGGGTTCGGGCGACACCGCCCACGTGGCGCCGCAGGCGTCGCGGCCTGCTTCATACTCACCGGTCCCTGGGCAGTACGCGACTCCGGAGGAGATAGGGGCCATGAGGTCGCTCACTCCTCCGTCTGGTTCCGCGACGCCTATGTGCCAAGGGGCCCCGACTGGAAGCCCAAGCGGGCCGGGTGCTTTGGCCCCGGCACCGTTGGCGACTTTGGTCCCGACGCCGCAGGGCCCCGCCGGATCCGGGTCGTCGCCGGTCGACCTCACGACCTCGCTAGCGCCGGCCCCCAGGGTCTCTCCCCCGGCGCCGTCCCAGGACGTCGTCCCCGGTCGACGTCGTCCCCAGTCCTCCCCTCGATCTGGGTCCGGCGCCGGTGCCGCGCCGCTCTAGACGCTGATGGGAGATTTCTACTTCTATGGCCCGGCCTCATCACTTGACCCCAAGTACCAGGAGATGGGAGATTTCTACTTCTATGACCCGGCCTCATCACTTGACCCTGAGTACCAGGAGATGGGTGGCGAGGTGGATTGGGAGTAGTCTGAGGACCCTCTGGCAAGTGAGTGCCAGCCTTATCAGGACTGGGCAGGTGAGCTAGGGACACCAGTGGTCTGGACACCTGGCCAGACACTGGTTTTGTCTCCCCTCCTACCGTGGCTTCGGAGGAGGGGGCTGCCTATAGTGTGGTGTTGACGCGGGCGGTCAAGGCCTTATCCCTTGAACTCACCGTCGTGGCTGTGAGGACTAACCTCCTCACTGAGGTCCTTAAACCGCAAGCAAGCTCTTCGGAGCCTCTGTTGCCGTTTAATGAAGCCTTATCTGATGTTCTTTTGGGCGCTTGGTCCAGGCCCGCTACAGGTCCCCCTGTAGATAGGAATGTGGCCAGACGCCACCGCCCGGCTCCGGGCGACACTTGCTTCCTGTACACCCACCCCACCCCTGAGAGGCTGGTCATCCAGGCCTCCAACTCCCAGACCGCATTCTCGACGGCACCCCCCGATCGGGAATCCAAGAGGTACGAACAGTATGGCAAAAAGATGTTCTCCTCACTGAGTTTGGGATTGCGGTCTGTTAACACTGCGTGCCTCTTAAACCGTTATACCCACTCTCTGTGGGACACGGTCGCGAATGTGCTGCCACAATGTCCGGAGGAGGCCGGGACTAAACTCGCCCAAGCCCTTGCGGAGGGTCGAGATGCGACACGGTACTCCATCCCATGTGGGCTGGATACAACGGACTCGCTAGGTAGAGCGATGTCAAAGATGGTGGTGATTCGTCGCCACGCCTGGCTGAGGTCCGCCAACTTTTCCGCTGATGTCCAAAACACCCTTATGGACATGCCGTTTGATGGGCGTCGTCTTTTTGGCGACAAGGCAGACAGTGCGCTTGAGCGCTTTAAGGACTCCAGAGCTATGGCCAAGTCCTTGGGCCTGTCGGCCCGCGCCAGCAACCTGCTGCCTTTCGCTCCTTTTGTTGCCAAGAAAGGGGTGGTACCCCCACACGTCCTGCCAGCCACGGGCCGCAGACTAACATCCAGCGCGGTGGCGGACGTGGTAACCGCCATGGCGGTGCCCGGGGACAGCGGCGAGGCCAGTCCACATCCACTCCTGCAGCATCCACCTCAAAGCCCTCCTAGTCCGAGCTTTTAGGCCCACGGGACCCCAGTGGGGGGCAGGGTTCGCCATCACCTCCTCCACTGGCGCAACGTCACATCGGACAGGTGGGTGCTGCAAACAGTCCAAAGGGGCTACTTCCTCCCCTTCGAGGCGACCCCTCCATTCATGTCACAGCAGTACCACCGCCTGTCGAGGGATCACTTGAATCTTCTGCGAGAGGAAGTTATGGTCCTCTTGGCCAAGGGGGCCATCGAGTGCGTTCCTGGGCCAGAAGTAGGGTGTGGTTGTTACTCCCACTATTTCTGGTTCCCAAGAAGGGCAAAGGGGGCCTACGCCCTATCTTGGACCTGCGGAACGTCTCCGGAAGGAGAGGTTCAAGATGCTGACACTGGCTAAGGTCTTAGCTGCCCTGGACCCGGGAGACTGGATGGTGGCGTTGGACTTGCAGAACGCTTATTTCCACTTCCCCGTCCTGCCGGCCCACCGGTGCTACCTGAAGTTCACGGGAGGCCACGAGCACTTTCAGTTTACCGTGCTCCCCTTCGGCCTTACCAGCGCCCCACGGGTGTTCATGAAAGTGATGGCGGTGGTCACAGCTCATCTGCGCAGGTTAGGGGTTTTAGTCTTCCCCTACCTCGACGACTGGTTGTTGAAGGCGGGCTCGCCCCAGACAGTCGTCAGCCACCTCCAGACTACGGGCGACCTCCTGCACCTGCTGGGGTTCTCCATCAATGTTCCGAAGTCACACCTGTGTCCCTCTCAGAAGCTCCTCTTCATCGGAGCGGTTCTAGACTCGGCGCAGTTTCAGGTTTATCCTCCCGAACAGCGGGTTCGGGATATTAAGGCTCTGATTCCTATCTTTCAACCGTTATCCCGAGTCTCGGTCAGGTTGACGCTGCAGCTCCTGGGGCTGATGGCCTCCTGCATCCTTCTGGTGCATCACGCCCTGCAGTGGGACCTGAAGTTTCAGTGGGCCCAGCATCAGGGCAACGTGTCCGACCATGTCTTGATTTCGGAGGGCACTGCAAGACAGTTGCAGTGGTGGCTCACAGACCGCGATTGGGTCAGCGGCAGATCCCTCTCTCTACCCCAACCGGAGCACGTAGTTGTGACGGACACGTCCCTCCAGGGTTGGGGAGGCCACATGGTAGAGGCGGAGATCAGAGGCCTCTCGTCTCCGGGGGAGTCCCGGCTCCATATCAACTTTCTTGCGCTGCGGGCAACCCGCTTGCACTAAAGGCATTCCTCCCCTCTGTCCGGGGGATTGTAGTGCAGGTGCTCACGGACAACACCACCGCCATGTGGTACTGCAACAAACAGGGCGGGGTGGGGTCGTGGACCCTATGTCAGGAGGCTCTGCGCCTCTGGCAGTGGCTTGAACATCATGGCTTGAGCCTGGTGGTTCAACACCTGGCAGGTTCCCTGAACGCCAGGGCCGACGAACTCAGCGGTTGGTGGATGATGGATCACGAATGGCGTCTGAACTCGAACGTGGCGCAAGTCCTCTTTCAGCAGTGGGGAGAGCCTTGGTTAGATCTATTCGCCACAGAAGAGAACGTGCAATGTCATCAGTTCTGCGCGTTGGAGTTTTCAAGGCGGCACTCGCTCGGAGACGCTTTTCGTCGCGAGTTGAGTTGGGGTCTGTTGTACGCCTTTCCGCCTATACCACTTCTGCCCAAAATGCTGAAGAAGATCAAGCACGACCGGCACAAGTCATCCTTGTGGCCCCGGACTGGGCACAGAGGTTCTGATATCCCGATCTACTCAGCATGTCTGTCGATCCCCCGATTCGCCTGCCCCTTCAGGAGGACCTTCTGTCGCAGCAGCAGGGGACGGTCCTCCACCCGAACCTGTCCAGTCTCCACTTACATGCGTGGAGATTGAGCGACGGCAGTTGAGGCCATTTGACTTGCCTCCTGAAGTCTGTAATGTCATTTTGGCAGCCAGGCGTCCCTCCAAAAAATCGGTACACGCCTGCAGGTGGAACAAGTTTATGGCATGGTGCACAGCAAAGGCTGTGGATCTCCTTTCTGAGGTTCTCCTCTTTCTTCTTTCTCTTGCCCAGCAGGGCTCTGAAGGGCTACCTTTCGGCCATTTCCGCCGCCTTAAGGCTCCCTGATCAGCCCTCTTTGTTCAAGTCCCCAGTTGTAAATAGGTATTTGAAGTGCATCACTCATGTTTTCTCCAGTTCCTTTCGTGATGCCTCATGGGACTTGAACCTTGTTCTAACTTTTCTGATGTGCGCTCCCTTTGAGCCTCTTCATAACTGTCCTCTTTGCCTCCTTAATCTGAAGACCGCTTTCCTGGTTGCCATCACCTCTGCCAGGAGAGTGAGTGAGCTCCAGGCCCTTTCTTCTAAGCCTCCTTTCCTTTCAGTCCATCCGGACATAGTTGTGTTACGGACGCGTTCCTCTTTCCTGCCCAAGGTAGTCACAGCCTTCCACATCGGGCAGTCCATCACTTTGCCCACCTTCTTTCCACCTCCGCATCCCTCGAAAGAGGAAGAGAGGCTCCACCGTCTGGACCCAAAACGTGCACTCTCCTTCTATCTGGATTGCACACGCCAGTTCAGGGTGGATGACCAACTCTTTGTTGGTTACGTGGGCGCAGAGAAGGGACGGGCGGTGCACAAACGAACCATTTCTCGATGGGTCGTCTTGTGCATCAAGGCTTGTTACTCTTTGGCTCGAAAGGAGCCTCATGTGGGGCTTCGTGCTCATTCCACACGGGCCACAGCAGCTACTACTGCCCTGGGCCGGGGAGTCCCCTTGCAGGACATCTGTCAGGCAGCTACGTGGGCCTCGGTGCACACATTCGCAAGACACTACTGCCTGGACAGCCAAGTCCGGAGAGGTGGCTTTTTCTAACGTTCCGTTCTCCAGGACTTTCTGGTGTGATCATTGGTTTGCAGACCCACCACAGGGGTTGGTATTACTGGGGTATCTATTCTAAGGTTAGGAATCTAATACTAACCTGTTTCTTTCAGATGCACAAGTTAATTACCTTCGGTAACGATATATCTGTAAGAAACAGTAGTTAGTATTAGATTCCTTACAGCCCCACCCATCCTCCCCGTTCTGCGAACCGATATCTAGGGTTAAGGTCATCCCCTTTCAGTGCCCTAGTTTCATGGCACCAGTGTTGGTTTTTATCATGGCTCTGCGTTTCTGGCGTGGAAAAGCTGTGTATAAGAACTGACGTCAGCACGCGAGGGCGGCTTCTAAGTACTCCGGCGACATCATACCGGCACCCACGACGCCGACGACGGATGCGGAGCCACGACGACGCCTACCGACTCGCAAGGGTACTGCTACACAAAAGTTTCCGGATCCAGTCTGACGCCTGGGGTATCCTAAAGTAAGGAATCTAATACTAACTACTGTTTCTTACAGATATATTGTTACCGAAGGTAAGTAACTTATGTAATTGGACCATCTGCGAGTAGAGCATGTCCCAGGAAAGCAAACCGAGATACCGGACACTCTCATCAGACTCAGGTTATCCTGTCATGAGTGGGAACTGGATCAGGAGACAATCAAACACATATTCTCACAGTGGGGAAAACCCAATCTCAACCTCTTTTCGAACCCCAGAACACCAAATGCTAATTCTGTGCAAGCTGGCATCACCATCCGGGATCATAGGGGATTGCTTTTTCTTTTTTTTTTTTTTTGAAAACCTTTATTTATCAGAAACATAGTACACAGCGTCTGCCTACAACCACTGCGGGCCGGCCGCTATGACAATAATTAGCCTTCCAAGGTACCTTGCACTGCAGATAAAGGATAAAAAATCACAAATATCAACACTACGGTAGACTGGCAAGGAGCCACAGGAGGAGGATAGGGAGGGTTTCATTTTGTAATTTAGACGAATCGTCCTAAAGTCAGATCGGGTGGCCGAAAGGGCGGACCAAATAAAGGGATATACACAAGTTAAACATCATTATCGAGAAACTGGCGTAAATCAGCACAATAAGGATAAACAAGCATCGAAATACATATCACCCCAGTTAGCGCCCGCCCAGTCAATTTGTCACATAAGGAGTTGCGTTCAAGCTGGTATACGGTATGGTAGGATATAAGAGGGATCATTATATGACAACGATGAAAGGATCCTACGACATGCAGAAAGGCACTTATTACAAGGGAAAATTAGCAGCAGAGAATGCGCCCTCAAACAGTAGTATAAGAGGGAAGGAAGAGCAGGAATTGTAATCATTCAGTAACTATGCATTAAAGTCGATATCATGGTCGTGAATCAATAAACCTTGCGACAGTAACACAGACGCAAAGCACGAGAATCCATCCCAGAAAGAACCAAACCCAACCCCCATCTGACCCGAGATACGAAAGAAAGAGAAGGAAACCAGAGAAAGAACAAGAAGAAAGGCCATAGAAACAAAAAGAAAACGAAAGTCAAGCCCCAACCCCCCCACCCTGCACGTCGAAGAGGCTACGCCCCCCCCCCCCTACTAACGTGCCTGTCGCCCCAAGAGTACCCACATAAGGGAAAAGACGGGGGAAAGTCAACACAAGCAGACTCCCGCCCCACCCCATTCGCACAAAGCAGCTCAGGCGCGATCACAAAACAGACCAGCAGGTCGACAAACAATGGCGGCGTCGTAGTACAGTTCAGCAAAGCGTCCACATCATAATGAGTGACCGGGGATCAGTCCTGCGATGCAAAAAGGAAGAGTTCACCCCTGTCCCAATTTTACCCTTCCATCAATACGTAGCCACTGAAAGTTTGCAATGGGGCACCGCCCCGAATGAACAAGACGGCCAGGCGGGTAGAACAAAAGCAATTCAGCGAGAGGTCTCAGAGGCAGGGGACTGACAAGTAGTCTCCTGAGGACATGTAGGCACAGGAACAAAGCTCCGAGCAAATCCCTCAGGTTGCGACCCGGTAGTGGCATCACAAGATAGCCGGACGGTGAAACAGGCCCATGAGGGGAATCCGCACTTTTTGTAGCACTAGGCCTCGATGGCACATTCAAGCGGCTAGGCAGGTGGGATCTGTGACCAACATCGTCCAGGGCCCTCCATGGCACCATCGGTAGGCACGCAGCAGGCAGATCCAATGGCAGCAAAGATCCGCCCACAACACTACTTCTAACGGGATCGCCGGAGCCTTCCTCCCACGGCTGGGTGATAATTGCGTCCAGGCGCCGTGCAAGGTCCCCGGCCCCATCCAAACAGGTAAAGCGCAGGGAGCTCAGAGCAGCAATAAGGTCGCGAGAGCCGTAGGTTCCATGGTGCTTAGCCGGCATAAAATCACTCGCTCTCAGGGTATCTTCTTCCTCGGCCGATGTCAGTGTCCCCAACCAAACCGCCCAGCCGAAAAGGTAGTGTAAAAGGCACCGGAGCAGGGGCCGGCGCCACCTCCAGCTGTTACGGTCGATCCGCCATTACACCTTGCCAATAAACAGTACACTCAGTTACAGGATGCCCCATAAGAAGCGCGGGCAGCGTCGACGTTATATGGCACAGAGTCTCAATAGCAGGGGCAGACCCACCAACTGTACGCAGGAGCGCCGACCTCCATACCTTCGTGGTCTGAAAAGATGCACCGGTCTGCCCCAGGTCAGCCAGCGCCAGCAACGTTGCTCCCGTTTCAAAATGGCGGTCTCAGCTCGTCCAGTAGATCCACAAACAGCGCAGATAACAAAGGAACGGTCGTATCAGGCAAAGGATCAGACCTCCGGCGTGTGCGCCCGTTTCTGTGGTGGCGCCAAGTCCCCACGTCCGTCCGGGTTGGCGCAGTGTCTCTCCCGCAGCTAGGAGATATGGGCTTCGTGGCCCGCAAAGCCGCGACCTCAGGTGGCATCCGCGGCCGGCACCAACATCCGGTCTCTCGGCCAGCAGTCGGACGCCGCCACGGCGTCTAGCGAGAAAGGGTGGATGGATGGGTCACCAGTCACCTACGAGCGCCGGAGTTGCCGCCCGCCGATCCACACATCTTCCGACGTCCCGTGAGCACTGCCCGAGCCTGTGCGACCCGGGGAAGAACAGGATATTGACAGGATAAATGCCGTGGCGAGCGGAGCTCGCAGACTAGGCGGCCATCTCGCTCCGCGCTCGGCCACGCCCCCCGGGGATTGCTTTTTCAATGGAATGGTTTGGAATCTTTGCTTTTCCACCCATCACCTGATTCCAAAGCTTCTCACGAAGATGAAGATTGCAGCATGATAATGATAGCCCCAATGTGACCTCGCCAGCATTGGTTTGCAGGGCTTCTCCTAATGTTAAAGAAATCCCATGTGCGATTGAAGGTCTCACCTTATCTCCTGACACTGAATGAGGGCCAACCCCGAATCTGTTCACTTATCGGCTTAGCTCCTGAGTACAATGAATTTGCCTGTCTAAAAATCCATCCAGAATGTAGGAAGATGCTTTCAAGGGCCAGAGTGGACAGTACTAACAAAACCTATTCTCACAAGTGGAAGAGATTTGTTTATTGTATCAACAGCAGCGCATACTTCCCCTGTTTTCCTCACCTGAACAGATATTACCATACCTATTGCACTTTTGAACATGTTCAGGTTGAGCTTCTGCATCGATCAGAGTTTACCTGTCTGCCATATCTCGAATCAGACAATCTCCCAGTCCACCCTTTTTATGATCGTCCAGAAAAATCACAGTTCCTCAATGGCTTATTTAGAGTCTTCCCTCCAGTCAGATATTTTCCTCCATCATGGCATCTCGACACAGTGCTGTCACTACTTTTGAAATACCCATTTGAGGCCATTTATAGATGACATTTAAAGTACTTGTCCTTAAAATGTTGCTCTCGTTGTGGCCGTGATATCTGCAAGAGGGGTCAATGAGATTCAAGTCCTCACTGTAAAAGAACCCTTCCTACAATTTAGAGATGACAGGGTATTCATTGGTATGAACCCAAAGTTTATCCCTAAAGTGCCTTTGGACTTCCACCTTCATTCCAGATCCTTCAACACCGGCTGTAAGGGCTCTTTATTCTTTGGACATCAAGAGATGCATAACGTTCTACATAGGACCAAGAGTTTTCATAAATCTAACCAGTTGTTTGTGGATTACAGCGCACCACTGAAGGGACAACTCCTTTCCAGAGTGTAGCTAGATGGATATCTGCTGCAATTCACTTCTGTCACCAACCAGCAGAAAAGCATTACACACGTCGGTGAATGCCCACTTTACAAGAACAATATCAACCTCAATGGCACTGTTGGCTGGTATCCCAGTCCAGGACATTTGCAGAGCTGCTACCTGGAAGAATATGCACACCTTTATTCAACACTACTGCCTGGACTCCACTGCTTAAGGGGATGTAGCAGTAAGCCAAGCAATTCGAAGACATCTTTACTGGTAACGGTGAGCTACCTCTTTCTTCTCATCTCCCTCGTGCTAGTTTCACACATTGCCTATAATATAATGGGTTTTTTCCTACCTTCTTACTGAAATGATTTCATATGTTTAACCTCGAATCATGAATAATGTTCATGGTTCTATTTTTGTTAATTCTATGTTTGGATATATTTTCTAAAAGGGGATATCTCCATAGTATGTATTCCTAACAACTCACAGTACTATGTGCCTCACTACTGCTTTATATTCTGATTCAGTATATAATAACACAGGGTCCTGGCTGTTCACAGTAAGGCTAAGCCAAATTTACAAATTACCAATTTATACACATCCAACCAACAACATTCATACTTCAATCGCACCACTGTACATACACACAACAATAAGGACCTTTGTCAACAAAAGTAAAAAAAACTAATAGGTGTTATTTTCGACCTAGTTACAATTCTTTCTGAAAATTTGAACAAAAATTATTATTTAGAGATCAAGCAAAACAAGTCTTTTTTGGGGGATTAGTCGTAGTTGACAAAAGAGTCCAGTCAATTTTAGTGCAGGTCGACGCGTTTCAAACCCCTGATGGCGGGGTTATCATCAAGACCAACCATTTCTTGAAAATACTGTCAATGTCCAAATTCGTGAATGGTAAACAATCGACAACTTTGTGATGACACTCTATGGTGAATAAGGTGAGGAACCGGGCTTCGTGGAGTCTCCTATTTGATGCCCGTTTATTATTTTCTTAGGGATTGACGCTGCGGTCTTCACCTGAGGGAGCTGGCGTTGGTCGCGTCTAACACAAGTCAACTACGACTAATCCCCCCAAAAAATAATTGTTTTGCTTGATCTCTAAATAATAATTTGTGTTCAATTTTTCAGAAAGAATTGTAACTAGGTCGAAAATAACATCTATTAGTTTTTTCTACTTTTGTTGACAAAGGTCCTTATTGTTGTGTGTATGTACAGTGGTGCGATTGAAGTATGAATGTTGTTGGTTGGATGTATATAAATTGGTAATTTGTAAATATGTATAGAGCCGTTGGTCTGTTATGTCTAAATGTTCAATTGTTTATACATGCATATTTAAATTGTGATATGGTTTAAAAAATTGCTATATTCAACTAGTGAATAAAATAAAACTTTAACTAGTGACGCAAAACGGACCTTTTTGCTTTATTCATAAAGGTTACTATTTGACTAAATTGTAAGTTTATCCAGTATTGGCCATTGTGTTGTTTTTTGTTATATTCTGATTCAAGCATATGAATCTATGAAAGTTCCAATACAGGAGTAAGAAAATACGTTGCTTACTTGTAACTGTAGTTCTCCAGTATTGGAGCCTTTCATAGATTCATATGCAACCCACTCTCCGACCTTAAGAGGCTCACATTTCCCTCGTGATAAGGAAAATCTGAGGGACTCAATTGTGCTTCTGAAGATGTGGACCTGTGTGACCTGGGGGGAGGGGGAGTTGGACATAGGGGAGGGGGTGTTTTATGCATTTTGAACTGTATAGTCAAGGGCGAATATGAACCTTTTGTACTGATTGTGCAGTTGCCTCTGGGTTACAGGGGGCTGCTTGCTATGTGCTACTTGACTAATAAAATCTGTTTTAAAAAAAGAAAGAAAATCTGAGGTACTGGAACTTTTCCCAGGAGTTTTCTAGAGGCCCAGGCATCCTATTGGCCGAAGTCTGTTTGGTCTCTTTTTTGAAAAGACTATAATTGGTAGCAAAATTGAAGGGCCTAGGTCCTTTATGCTCCATCTTTAACATTTCATTGCTATTTTATGTTACTGGAGACACCCATCTAGACGACGATGCATGAGTCAAGCATGTGAATCTATGAAAGATTCCAATACTGGAGAACTAAAGTTGCTGGTTTATTTTCTTATTAATGCTCAATGTTAATTGCAAAGTAATCAATGTTTTCCTCATACCACATCAAAATATATAATGTACAGAGAATGTGCAACTGTTTGCTCCCATAATTAGTGGTTAGTAATAATTTCCACTTCAAGGACTCCTCCTTTATTACATTTGCAAATAATAAGTGTGTTATGGGAAGATCCTCATCTAATATGCCATCATAGTCACAGAGATCATTTGGTAGGGTCCCTACAAATAACTCAAATACCTATACGGATTAAGATCAGTTCTACCTCTGAATACATGCGTTTATCCAGAACCTGGTTCAAATACTTGAGTCCATATTTGAGCTCATGATAATGGAGACCTTTTTTAACAATGAAGAAAATGCTGCATGGCCAAGGACTTGTAATTCGTCTAGGCCCAGTGTTTTGTGAAACAACATATAGTGTATTGGGATACAATGTATTTAAGTTTAGTATTTAAAACATAACCGCCTCAGTTGGAAATGTGTGAGACTCTCAATTGAAAAGTCTAGCTATGCTTTCATGGTTAACATTAGCGCACCCTACAATGTACATTCAGGAGCTAAACTTTCAGCTGATATAATCTGCATTGTGAGAAATGTTCACTTAAACTAGCTGTTTTTATAGTCCACAGGAACAATTACCACTAGAATTTACAGTGAAACTCTGAAATTGAACTGATCCTTCAGGTTTACAGGTTGCCTATTCCAGGTTGTTTCATGCTGTTTACAGTTAGTTTGATCAGTCTTACTTTTGTGTCTAGGCAGCCAAATAGTCTGGCCCCTGGAATGTCATTTCACCTATGTATATTTGTACAAAAATTGAAACATACAAGCATTTCTAATAATTAAACAAATGAAAACTTAGATTATGCAGCATGAATCATTCAGATTCAAATGTTTTGCATTCTGCCATCCAACTGTTGAGTCTGGAAATCCTGACTTAGTAAAGTTTTTTCCTTTTGGATGTTGCACATAGCAGAGGCTATATGATATCAAGCGTAAGCTCACAGGTACCCCACGGTATCGCTTTCATCTTCCACTGTTGTGTTCAGAAAAGAAGAAAGCTGCGGAGGGGTTCAAGTCCAGATACGATGTAGAAGCTATTTGGAAATGAAGGCTGGGACTGAGAAACAGGTTGAGAAGGAGATGAAGGCAACTTGAAGAGAAGAAGATTTTTCTGGAGAACGTTTGCATGTGGGAGTGTCAGAATATACTTTGTGGGCATTCTATTTCACTATGGGCCTTTTGCTACCTTTTCAGCAAGTGACATGTAAACAAATCCCTTTAAATTCAGCCCAAAAGGCCACTGAAATATTGTGTAGTCAGGTCAAAAGGTAAGTCACCTCTGTTCCCCAAAGGACCATATGTCTGAAACCTACTAGTCAGGCTGCCACTAAAAACCTTTTTCTCTAAATATATGAGAGAAACAAGTGTGCGCACTGTGAAATAGCTTAGCAGAATATGGCTTACCCAATGAGGAGACATCAGGAGACATCAGAAAACTTAGAGGGGTACCAAGGGAGCACTAGGAGGAACATTTCTAGAATTGAGATATCAAACTTATGATTCCCAAAGACATTAAAACATCTTATGCTATATGGAAAAACATTCCTACAAGATTGAGACAGCATAAGCAAACAATGCCTCAGGAGCAAAGGCCTCTAGAAGCCAAAACGTTGGACTGCAACAAAGAAAAGACTAAGCCTTTGTCAAAAACACCAATGAACAAAAAGGCCAAAGGATTCAACAAGAATCATCAGAAGCCAAAGGGGTCCATGTGATGAAAACGACTATCTTGCTTGACATTGACAGATGACAATGACTAGCTGAAAGCTAAAGAAAAGCAGTCAAAGACCAAAACATAGCATACATACATGGTCTAAAGGGGAGTGGTTGATGTGTAGACAAAATAATGTCAAAAACTTGAAGCAAAAATGGCAGAAGAGGAAATTAAATCATAAATTGCCTAACATAAAAATCCTAAATAAAGTTTGGGGGGGGGGGGGGAGAATCAGATGTAGAGTTGGAGAAAAAGGAGACATTTTCCCACGCCAGATCCACTGCCTCAAAAATTAGTCCTACAACTACACTTAGTGGAGAGTTCTTCAGACCTAGACCAAGAAGACGCAGAGGAATCCGTCAGCGACATATGTTATCAGGCAGACGCAGAGTTACCACAAGAAGAGGTTGAGACATATCTAACAAGATTATCTTAGCCAGATGATTTGTCCATCAATCTTGTAATGAGACGAATCATGAACATATATGGGGTGCAACTAGAGGAAAAATAGAACGAAAGAATCATGCTTTTATTGGATATTCTACACTCTACTACATATTGATGCTACTTAATGTCTTGGAGAAGGGCAAAGAAGTATTCAAAGAGGCAGCATCATGCTCCACAAAGTCCACATAGAGTAAAGTGTATACAGGGCCTGTTTCCCTCAAAGTCACTGCAGCCAGGTAGAGAGCGAGTAATAGGGGCACTATTGGAATATCTCCAAATAGGGTACAGTAAGAGACTAGACACAATGGTCAAAAAAGATGGAGAGCACCAGCCACACACTGGAGGATAGAAAACTCCAGTGCGCTCGTTTGAGTTTAGGGCACCTACAACAATTGAATGAAATAGGGGCGTTCATACAACATCTCCATGGAAGTTCCAAAAGAGAGGGTAGCACCATTTTTGATACATGCCTCAAATCTTTGAACTCCACAGATATGGTCTGTTGATTGCTGTGTACAGGCATGGTTCCGGAGGTTCAATCTAACACCCCTCTTTACCCCCACCCCTATACTTAACTGAAGATAATGTGTTTTGGGTATTTAATCTACCTGCCAGAGACAGTCAGGCATTTTGATTTATTGTTGTTCGTTCTGGCAGCTTGCCTCCACAATTACACCCATACAAGAATGTGCACTTTTCTTGTTAAAGGCTTTATTTCAAGCCTATTTTACTGCAGATTAAATACAAGAGTATTATAGCAGCCATCAGTGAAAACCTAGTGAATGCATAAACAAAGAATGCAATTGTTATGAAAGTGTGTATTTTTAAAGATCCTGCCTAATCTTTAATAACAAATGTTTGCAGTCTTGCAGGTTCAATATTTAATTATCAATACGTGCGTCCCAGACCTTCATCTATCTTTGCTAGTCCAAGACCTATCTGCAAGACGAGGTTGTATTTATATCTCTGGAGAAGGACTGCTAGGATTTGATGATCATTATGTGGCTGTTCTTCTAGCCATATTGCTCTGCTGTCTGGAAATTTCTCGAAGTCCCAAACTATATCTCGTTGAGAGCTGTGAACAGGTCATTTATACCATTCATATAATTTATCTTAAGAAAAATAAACCTTGTGAGCATGATGTCCTTTCGGAGAAATAACTTAAAAATTCTCTTGCACATTCATGTTAAAGTCCAAATCTGGTACTCTTTTTCCTAAACACATGAATGTATGAACAGACTACATGATAAATGTAATACAGATGAGTGAACATAAGCATAAACGACTTCAAATGTCTAATCTTGCCAAGGGCCTCAGTGAGCAATTAAGAAGACACACAATAGCGGACGTCCTAAGCATGACAAAATATATAACACAGACTATTGGGCTTGATGGTATCCCATTATTACTACATGCCAGACAACATATGCTGCCACTTCAGGAGTGGTTATTGAAGCAATAGTCATGGGACAAAGGGGAGTGGGATGATCTAGTACATGGTAATACCCAGGGTCAATAAAACGCTAACATTATGGATTAAATGGAGTATGCAGAAGAGACCATCATTGAGGACACCATTTCCCTCAGTCACCATTACAACGCAAACATCACACACAGGCTGAGGAGCTTACATATCAGGGCCTCCAAATAAATGGGTCTGGGGAACACAGATGAAGCCCTACAATACATAAGTGTTAGTGTTAAGGACTGTTTTTCTTAGCCCTAAAAGCTTACCAAATACAAATGTAAGACAGGTATATCATGGTACTGACAGCAGTCCAACAGCAATGTTTTACTTACAAAAATGTGGAGTAACACAATCATGAATCCTGTGGAGGTTTGGAAACACTTGAATATAGGACCAGGTCACAGTGACAGCTCTCCTCCTAGCAGGACCTCAAAATGTAGAAGAAGATAAGCTAAGCGGGGACCTAGCTATAGTTCAGGAGTGGGAAATGAACAAAGAAGTTGCAGAAATCCTCTTTGCAGACCTGAGAACACCAGGCATGAATCTGTTTGCAACTGCAAAAAGCACAAAATGCAAAGCTTGATATCCTCAATTCAACACCAACTCTCCTTGAGAGAATACAGACTCTCTAAAATTTTTAGGGATATTTGTCTGAGTTTTTCCCCTTGAGGCTGAAAGTTATCAACAAATGCAGAGTACTAGGGATAACAGAAGTTCTCATAACCTCGATGTAAGCAAAATATATATACCCACCAAGATCAAACACTGTCCTAACAGAACTCTTAAAACCATCCCTTGAACCTTTGCATAAAATAGATTGCAAAATTAACACTAAAAGAAAATTTTTTGGTGGCTGTCACATCACTGAGAACGGTAAACGAGATGCTGTCCTTACAGGAAATGTACTTTCAAGTACATAAGACAAGTTAGTGATGAGAACTATCCCAAAGTTCATACCCAAAGTCAGATCCAGTTTTTATTTTCAACTACCAGTCTCCCTACTTTCTTTGGTTACATGCCTCTAACAATAGTTTGCAGCATGGAGCTCTTCTAGCTGCACGTCCTACTTCCAGCCCCCATCTTGCTGGTGAAAAGGGCAGCAAAAAAATTAAAAATAAACAGATATGCCACGGAACAGGCCAAAATATTCAGAAAGTAGAGGTGATTCACTGTGCTTTTGTAAACTTCTGCTTGAAGTCATAAACCTTGCGTATAGTTAACGCCAAAAGAAAATCTTTATTAAGTCAGGACTTCCTGACCCAGACACTGAATGCCGGAATAATGTAACACATGTGAAATAAGAATAGTTCCATAATGCAAAATTATAGTCATTTAAGTATCCAGTTTCTTTGAATTGACATATGCCTAGATTTGAAGAACTTTTTGTTTGTAGATCCTGCTATAAAGTAAGCAACTTGCCTTTCAGCAAACTAAAACATGTACTTCACAGATGCTGTTACCTCACCTAGCACCTTAATACTGAACTGAAATTCCTTTGGTTTATTTTCATGACTGAGAAAAAGCCCAGTTTAAGTAGTGGATGGCACTCTGTGTTGGTTGGAAGTCCAGACATTCTAAATTAATAGTTAAAGGATAAATCCTCTGTGGAACAATATTTAATATTGCATTAAGCCACATGTGTGTTCTTTTTATTGTAACATATTCTCATTGCCTTCCCAGAGATTAAGATCCGAAAGGGATTCTTTAAAAGAAACTATTGAAGAACTACGATGTGTTCAAGCACAAGAAGGGCAACTCTCAAATGCAGGTAATTGCTAAATATGTTAATCCTAACATTTATTATTCACTAAAACTAGAATGTATTGTAAGGGTCTGGTTGTTTACTATCTTGACACATAATTGTGTTAATCACATAAATGTATTAAACATTATGTATTTCAATCGTATTGCTGTGTTAAACAAGTAAATGATCCTTTTGCAAAGATTGGTTCTCATAATTTTTTAGACTTGGCTGTAAGAGGTCAAAAGGCTTCCACTGGTCACTAAATAGTATAGAGGGTACAGTGACATGTCACTGCAATTCTCCCATTAGGTAAAGGTGAAAGACACTGAATAGATTTATCAGCGAAAATGCATATTGCCTAGAACATTAAATACCAGCGATGTGAAATCTTGGAATAGTTGAAAAAGTTTGAATTCCTCTTCGTGAAATATGTGTTCTACAAGTGAGCAGTATATAAGCAGTCGTTATTCTTACTATACATTTTACATGGTTGATTTTTCAGTCCATTCCAAAACATTGCCTTGTTTTTATTTTTATTTAAAGTAATGATTTCATGTTTACAAAAATAAGTTAAAATCTTTGCTGGTTTTTCAAGGTTTGCCTACAATCACTTAATACATGCAATGGTGGGAAATGTGATTATATGTTTAAAAAAGAGAGTGTCAGTTCACCAAGACTTCTAGTGGGACTGCAGGGACAGGGCACTTAAGAACAGGCAATAAAAGCTAGATCAAGGGAGAGCCTGTCAGATGTTGGCAAAGGCTGAACTGGGCCTGTGGAAATGTGCCTTTTTAAGGAGCACACTGGTGCAGGGTTCACCCTTCTCTGTCCACGGGTCCTTAGAGTAACAAAATAGAGATTGACACCCTAAAATGTTCCAGGAGGTAGTGGCTTGAATACACAAACCATGGTGCTTATATACAGAGTTTTCTGCACTGGTAAGCATGTAGTTACAAATGGAAGTGTTGGAACTGGGGTCACCAGTCCCCTAGGGTAGCATGGCACGAACGGGTAGGCATCAGAAAGCTTATGTGTTAAGCAACCATGCAGCACACGCAACCACTGAGTCAGAAACCTGGGCACGCAATTAGTGACACCACTCCAGTGAGTTTGTGTAAAAACTCAAGTTAACTTTATTAAGATAGAGCAGGATCAGGGTATTAGGAATTCATCATAAAATTAGCTTATTAGCTTTCCATTAAAATACATGTGTGAGAACACTTGGCAATAAATACTGGATGAATAAATAATAAATATTAAATATTAAATAACCACAGGCCTGACCTTGGCCTGGTTCCTCATCATCACCTGTAAGAAATACATTTTTAGTAAAACCCAGGCCTGACCTATGCCTTGCTCCTGGTCAGCACCTCCATCAAATATATTAAGGAGTTATAACAGGAAGCATTTCAATAAATATGACACTAAAGAGGCAAAAACATTTCATTATAAATAAATAACCCCTTGTGTAGGTTAAACCATCTCCCTATTTAGGAATAAAACACCTCACTGGGGAAAACCAGCATTTCATTTAGGCATTTCAACATAGTATACATAAAACGTTCCCTTAAAGGCAGAGCATTTCTCTATGTGACACTCTTTGTTAGAAGTTAGGCCCTTCCACCTTACGTGAGTGATAACCAGCTGCTCAATAAGGAATCAGGAATAATCTTCTGGTTTACCCCTTGGAGGTAAGTAATCAACTTTTACTTGCAAAACACTCTCCTGCAGGAATAACGTTTTCTTAGATAACTGAAAGGCATCGCACTAGGCAGAGTTAGACATTTAACTACCCAGTGCCAAATATTCCTATAGGGCTTTCCATCCTAATATGCAACAGTGCATTTCATCACTCCTCTAAACAGGAATACACATTTCCTTACCCAGGAATCAACATTCTGTTACCTACTCTAAGCATATTTGAATGAACCTTTCATTGGGCATTCACTAAGGCATTTAGCTAGAAATAAACAGTTCTCTGGGCAGAAGTTAGGACATTTCTAAAGGCATTGCCCTAAGCAGGAGTGAACATTTAATTAGCCAGTACCCAGTATTTCTATAGGCCCCAAGTATTTCCTTAGCACCCCATAAGCCCTGCATCAGGCTTCAAATGGGCATTACATCACTTCCAACCTGGCATTAGGCAAAGAGACCCAGGCATTTCCATTCTATGCACAAGAAATAGGAAACATATCTTAAGAACCATTCCCCTCATCAGGGGGGTCAACTCCTCTAATAAGGTCAGGTCCCTGATAAGACTCTCTCAGGGCTCTAGCCCAGTTCCTCTTCAGTTAGGGGCTAATTGGGGCCACCAGGCCCAGTCACTAGTTTTCAACAATTAATGAGGGCCAACGGGGCCCAGTGACATCTTCCCCCGGGGAGGGGCGAACACAGGGCCTTACCCGGCCTTCCGCCCTCCTCCCCTGGGGGATTACCTTTTTCTTCGGCCCTCCGGGCCCTTGCGCAGGACTGGAGGCAAGGGAGGGGTTCCAACCCTCCCGTGGCTTCATTCGGCCCAGCGCGGTGCAAATGGGCCGGATCCGTGATGTGGGGCAATCAGAGGGGGCTCTGGTGCACGTCGGCCCCCTCCGCGACGAGTGCTGGCAGTGGGGGGGGGGGGGGCTCTGACACTCTCTCGGAGCCCTCCCCGTCGTTGAATTGAGGCCCGGCAGATTAGGGATAGCCCGGGGCCTCTAATGCAGCAATGGAGGCCCCGATCCGCCAGGGCACAGTCTTTCCAGCAAGTAAGTGCCGGCCGCCGACCACAGCGCGGCCGGCAAAGGCGCTTGACGCTTGCAGCCAATGGCTGCGCGGCAATGGGCGGGGGTGCGGCCGATGACACGGCGCACCTCCGTCACGTGAGGTGAGATCGGGGCTTCACGGCCTGTCAGGCCCAGCGCGACCTGACAGGAATTCCGGCGGCCCCCTCCTGACACCGGGGGTTGCCGTGGAGACTCCTTCTGCTTGGCCTGGGCTGCGGCGGTGATGACGGCTCTCTGATGTGGCGGCGGCCCTCTCCTGGCACCGAGGGCCGCCCAGGCAACTTCCACACGTCGCGAGGCGCTACTGGTAAGCGCTTGGCACAGGCCGCGCCTGAGGGGCACTTCGACGCTCTGGGGCGACCCAATGGCAGACAGAAGGGCGCTGAATTCTGACAGCGCCTGAGGCAAAATATAGCGCTCCTCAGGGGCACAGGATACGGCGCTTTTCAAGGCAGGTCAATGGCTAGCGCTTCACAGAACCTCACATTCTCGGGCACCACAGCGCTTCAGGCGTGAGGGGCGGGCGCCAAACAGTACAGGACACAGCAGCTCGTGGCACCAGTGCCTGGGGCAGGTATAGCGCTTCCAGTCCTCCACGCCAGGGTACAAAGCAGAGCAGCACTCAGTGTTCACACCAGTGGAAGTAATCCTGGGCACAGAAGCGCTTTCTACCACAGCGCCAGGCAACAGTCTCTCAACTTCCCAGCGCTTCAACTAGGCCACCACATAGGGCAGTCCAGCACTGGGGGCAACTTCCACAGCCCTGCAGGCAATTCCCAGCGCTCCCACAGGACACAGCAATTCTTCACCAGTTAAGCGCTTGGAGGGCAATGTAGCGCTTAGGCAGTTTTTAGGTTGGCGCTTCATCAGCAGTTGCTTTAAAATAGAGGCAGCTCACAGGACATGCCACACAGCAGCGGTAGGTTAGCGCAGGGACCCCAGGTGGCGTCAGGGGCACAGGGATGCAACACAGCGCCAATACCTGGGTGGTTCTTCAAATGTCCTGTGGTGATTCAGTCCCTTCTTAGCGCCTTATGTTCCTTGCGCCTTTGTAAGTTTCTTGGTTACTGGTTCCTTGATTTCTTCTTGGCGCAGCTGTTTCTTGCGCCCTTGTAAATAGCAGTTGGTTTCTTGTTTCCTTTGGTTTCTTAATCCTTGAAGGGGGTTAAGTTGATGGCTGGTGTTAGATCTCCTCAGCCAATCCCCTCAAGTGGTCCCTGGGGGTTCCCTGCCGCGGGGCTAGGTCAGTGGGGGGGGAACAGGATACCTCAACACTTGTAAAGCAGCACACTAGGCCCTGTCATTCCAGCATCATAAGACCCTGCCCTGCCCCCACTGCCTATCCTCCTGCGTAGGTACTTCCCCAGGTCTTCCCCTCAGCTTCTCTCCTCAGGAAAGTTCCCTCCCTTTCCTTTTATAGTGCCAGTTGACAGTTGGTAATGGCAGTTGGTGTCACCTCACCTCTTCCAGAAGGTTCCAGGTGGTTCTAGTAGGTTCCACCATTCTACCTGTGGACAGGCTGGCAGGCTAAGATGGATACATTGCCTGAGGGTTCCAGCCAGCCCCTGGCTACTAGAATGCGCCCGCTAAACCACGCTGCTGCAGCAGTGGTCTGTGGCAGCCATATTAGGTGTAGGAAGTACCTGTACTTTAACACTAGTTTTAAACTACACAGGGCATTCTCCACCACCCAAAGCCTATACAGTGTTGTTTCAATAGGGGCATTCTAAATTAACAGGGGATAAAAAGCGAAAAATTTCTGGGGAAAGGGCCAAGTCTCACAGGAAGGTAAAGGCATACACAGGAATAGTTACCGACAAACATGGGCAGATGGGAATTCACCTAGTCAGCAAAGTGGGAGGGGGAGCAGGAGTGCTTTTGGCAGCACTAAGAGATTGACAGTTGCGTCTGAGACCAGGTGTTCTGGCAGCTACAAACTCTTTAGCATGCATATTGCTTTTAGCTGAGTCAGGAGGTCAACTAAAATAGACAGCACAGGCAGGATAAAAGGCGAGCAGCAGAGGATGGGAGAATTATGAAGGAAACCTAAATGGATGCCACAGTCAAAATGGCTGCAGCCTATGCTAAGTTAAATATTACACGTTTTCCACAGACAGCCCTTTTGGCATAAGCTAAGACATTTTCTTATGCTTTAAAAAAGGGGTACGATACATGTCATATATATCAATTAACATTTTTTGTACTGATTTCTTGATCTATTGCTAAACAGGCGTTTACATTTTGGACATTTGTTTTAACACCCTCGACGCTCATGACGAGCTGAGCTCGTCATGAGCCACGGTGCCCGTGTGCTCATGACGAGCTCAGCTCGTCATGACAGTTGGAACGCTCGTACGCTGGGCTAATTCCCCTGCTGTGCTATCGTGCTCGTCATGAGCACACGACCACCATGGCTCATGACGAGCTGAGCTCGTCATGAGCATGGGGGCGCTGTGCGCGCCCCTCAGCACAACGCGGGAATTAGACCCGCATGCAAGGGGTTAAATGGTAGACAAGTAGTACAAGTGGAAATAAAGAGGGAAGAAAGCATGTGATTGGTCGACTACAGAGACATCAATTGCATGTTTTCCCCTATTACCAGCATTGTGATTGAACAATTGCAAATCTTGATGGGAGGTTGGGGGAGCTAAAAACACAGGTGGTAGAAGGAAGGCTATGTAACAGGTACCAGACCAGCCTGGATGTAGAAAGTAGTATGAAGTAGTATGCCTTAGTTCCACAAACAAAATAAGTGTGACGTGATGCAAGGAAGCTTCTTCAGCCTCTCGTAGAGATCTGCAATACAGTTACTGTGGCCTTCTGGCACATCGCCTGTACTTTGTACAAAAAGGGGGCCAGTTGGCATGGAACCAGAGATAACAAGAGGTCCAATTCCTTTACCCAACCTAGAATTTGAATACACCTAGTTTGTTTCTGTACTTCCTTTACTATATTCTTCCATTTCTAAAGCAGTACCTTTTGCTTGTGGGTCCCCATCTTCGTTGGGGTAACATACTTTGTTCATTAGAGGCATATAGAAGTTTGATCCAAACGGGGCATGAGCCATTATAGGAGAATGGCAGCGGTGACAATGAGATTCCTTTTATGTTCTGATGAGGAGGAATCTTGCAACAAATCCAACAGTTAGTAGCATTGCTTAGCTGGTGTGTCTGATGCAACATTTGAAGAAATTGTTGCTCAGATTTTGCCGGTATCCCAGTTCATGTTGCGGCAAATCAAAATGATGGTGCTCTTTTGCAGCAAGTGATGTAACAGTAATGTTATGTAAGGAGGCTCCAGGCATTATTTCCTCCACTACCCACATTACAGTAGTGATGATGGCAGCAGTCAAAGTCAGATCAAGGATGCAGATTGAACAGCCGTTGCACATTGTCGCAGCGATCTCCTCCTTCTGAGACTAGATCATTTTCATCACAAAACAACAAAACAGATAATGCCCTAAGGTCCTAGACAGGCATTGGTTTCTTCACTAACATTGAGACGAGTAGTCACCCCCCCTTTGTAGTCAGTCTTTAACCACCCAGGACAGTGGCTCAAACAGTCTTTCTGCGATCAAATGTCTTTCTTTCTGTATCGAAGCAGATATCTGAAAGAAACACGTTAGTGTTAGATTCCTTACCTTAGAATATCCCCAGGCGTCAGTCTGGATCCGGAAACTTTTGCGTAGCAGTACCCCTGCGCGTCGGTAGGCGTCGTCTGCAGGCGTCCCCTGCGGCTCCGCGTCCGTCGTCGGCGTCGTGCGCCGTGATGACGTCGCTGGAGTACATAGACGCCGCCTCCGCGCGCTGACGTCAGTTCTTCTTTTTTCCGCGCCAGTGGACGCAGATCTGAAGAGCAGTACTCCGGTCTTTGACCAAGTTTTTTCGATTGTCTTTTTCTACTATTGTGCCTGATAGGATGCCAGGATTTAAGAATTGCGATGGCTGTGAGCGCACGATGTCGGTCACAGACCATCACCGCCTCTGCCTCCGGTGTCTGGGCCCCGACCACGACGTGGAATCCTGCGTCGACTGCCGGGCCCTTACCAACAAGGCTAGACGGGAGCGGTCCCGCAAGCTGCTGGAGCTCCGGGTGTCGGCCCCACGTCGGGACCGGGAGCGGTCCCGGTCCGGCCGGAGGTCGAGAGAGCGTTCGAGGGAGCGGTCGCGGAGCCGCGCCGGGCGCTCCGGAAGTCGACGCCACTCGTCATCCTCGTCAGGTAAGAAGCACAAGAAGTCGGGGCGTCGTCATCGTACCCCCGACTCCCCCCGACGCTCGCGCGATGCGGCCGGGGGCTCGGGTGACCCCATCCCCGCGGCTCCGCGAGAGTCGCCGGCGCGGCCTGCCTCATACCCTCCGGTCCCTGGGCATGGTGCGACGCCTGAGGAGATCGAGGCGTTCCTCATGGCCATGAGGGCGCTCGCTTCTCCGACGGGGCCTACGGTGCCTGCGGGCCCAGTGCTACCGTCTGGGGGCCCTGGCGGTTCGGGTGTCCCTGCCTCGGCGCCGTCGGGTGCTCCGGCCCCGGCGCCGCCGACGGCTCCGACCCCGGCGCCGCAGGGGCCTTCGGGATCGGCGCCGGCTGGTCTTCCGGCCTCCCCGGCGCCGTTGCCCTCGGGGTTACCCCCGACGCCGCCCCCGCGCGGCGCCGGTTCTCCGCTGCCGGTTCCGGCCGGCGGTGGGGTTCCGACGCCGGCTCCGGGCGGCGCCGTCCCCTTACCTTCTCCGACGCCGGACGCGGCGCCGGACGGGCGTCGATCGACGCCGGTCCCGGCGCCGATGGGGCCCATGAACCCCGAGGAGCCGGTCTTCATCATTGACTCCGAGTACGGAGAGGATGAGGAGTACGGTGAAGGTTGGGAGGGGTCCGAGGACCCTCTGGCTCGCGAGTGCCAGTATGACCCGGACTGGACAGGTGACTTGGGGGATGCCAGTGGTTTGGACGACTCCCCTAACCCTGGTTTGATCTCTCCTCCAACCGTGGCATCGGTGGAGGGAGCTGCCTATTCTGTGGTGCTGATGAGGGCTGCCAAGGCCTTAAACCTTGAGCTCCCCGTCGCGGCCGTGAGGCCTAACATCCTCACCGAGGTCTTCAAGCCGCAGTCATGCCCTTTGGAGCCTCTGCTGCCGTTTAATGAAGCCTTGTCTGACGTTCTGTTGGGCACGTGGTCCAGGCCCGCTTCAGGTGCGCCTGTTGATCGGAACGTGGCCAGGCGCCACCGTCCTTGTCCGGACGACCCCAAGTACCTGTCTACCCACCCCACTCCTGAGAGTCTGGTGATCCAGGCCTCGACCTCCCAGTCCGCATTCCCGTCGGCCCCGCCCGACCGGGAATCCAAGAGGTATGACCAGTTTGGAAAAAAGGTCTTCTCGTCCATTAGTTTGGGCCTGCGGTCTTGCAACACCGCCTGCCTCTTGGGCCGCTACACCCACTCTGTGTGGGATACGGTCGCGGAGCTGCTGCCAGAATGCCCCATGGAGGTGCGGGCAAAGCTCGGTCAAGCTGTAGCTGAGGGCCGGGATGCAGCGAAATATTCCATTCGGTGTGGTCTTGATACGACCGACTCGCTGGGCAGGGCTATGTCTACGACGGTGGCGATTCGTCGTCACGCCTGGCTGAGATCCGCCAATTTTTCGGCTGATGTCCAAAATACCCTGATGGACATGCCGTTTGATGGCTGTCACCTGTTCGGTGACAAAGCGGACCACGCGCTGGAACGCTTCAAGGACTCCAGGGTCACGGCCAAGTCCTTGGGTCTCTCGACCCAGCGTCAGCAACCGGGTTCGTTTCGTCCCTTTCGTGGCCAAGGAAGGGGCGCCCCCACACGTGCTGCCAGCCACGCGCCGCAACAATCCTTCCAACGCGGTGGCGGCCGTGGAAACCGCCGGGGTGGCGGTCGGGGACAACGGCGGGGTCAGACCACACCTTCCCCCGCAGCATCTACCCCAAAATCCTCCTAGTCCGTGCTTTCGGCCCCATGTGACGCCAGTGGGTGGCAGGGTTCGCCATCACCACGCTCACTGGCGCACGATCACTTCGGACAGGTGGGTGCTGCAAATTGTCCGAAGGGGCTACTCCCTCCCCTTCGAGACCTCTCCTCCAGCCATGCCACCGCAGAACCACCGTGTGTCGGGGGACCACTTGACACTTCTGCAGGAGGAAGTTACGGCCCTCTTGGCCAAGGGGGCCATCGAGCGCGTTCCTGGGCCAGAAGTAGGGCGTGGTTGTTATTCCCACTACTTTCTGGTGCCCAAGAAGGACAAGGGGGGCCTACGTCCTATCTTGGATCTAAGGAACGTCAACGGCTTCCTCCGGAAGGAGAAGTTCAAGATGTTGACGTTAGCTCAGGTCTTGGCTGCTCTAGACCCGCAAGACTGGATGGTAGCGTTGGACTTGCAGGACGCCTATTTTCACATCCCCGTCCTGCCGGCCCACCGGCGTTACCTGCGGTTCACGGTAGGCCAGGAGCACTTTCAGTTTATCGTGCTCCCCTTCGGCCTTACCAGCGCCCCACGGGTGTTCACGAAGGTGATGGCGGTGGTCGCAGCCCATCTGCGCAGGTTAGGGGTTTCAGTCTTCCCCTACCTAGACGACTGGTTGTTGAAGGCGGGCTCGCCCCAGACAGTCGTCCACCACCTTCAGATGACGGCAGACCTCTTGCACGACCTGGGGTTCTCCATCAACGTGCCGAAATCACACCTGTGTCCCTCTCAAAAGCTCCTTTTCATCGGAGCGGTTCTGGACTCGGCGCAGTTTCGGGTTTATCCTCCGGAACGGCGGGTTCGGGATATTCAGGCTTTGATTCCCATCTTTCAGCCGCTATCCCGAGTCTCGGTCAGGTTGACGCTGCGGCTGCTGGGACTGATGGCTTCCTGCATCCTTCTGGTGCATCACGCCAGGTGGCGGATGCGGGCTCTGCAGTGGGACCTGAAGTTTCAGTGGGCCCAGCATCAGGGCAACTTGTCCGACCACGTCTTGATCTCGGAGGGCACTGCGAGACAACTGCAGTGGTGGCTTACGGACCGCGATTGGGTCAGGGGCAAGTCCCTCTCCCTTCCCCAACCGGAGCACGTTGTCGTGACGGACGCGTCCCTCCAGGGCTGGGGTGGCCACTTGGGAGAGGCAGAGATCAGAGGCATCTGGTCTCCGGCGGAGTCCCGGCTCCACATCAATCTGTTGGAGCTGCGGGCGATTCGTCTGGCACTGAAGGCATTCCTCCCCTTTGTCAACGGGAGTGTAGTGCAGGTGTTCACCGACAACACCACCGCCATGTGGTACTGCAACAAACAGGGCGGAGTGGGGTCGTGGACCCTTTGCCAGGAGGCTCTGCGCCTCTGGCAATGGCTGGAACGTCAGGGCGTGACTCTGACGGTTCAACACCTGGCAGGTTCTCTGAACGCCAGGGCGGACGAACTCAGCCGTCGGTGCTCGATGGATCACGAATGGCGTCTGAACTCGGACGTGGCGCAAGGCATCTTTCTGCAATGGGGAGAGCCTTGGTTAGATCTATTCGCCACAGAAGAGAACGCGCAATGTCATCAGTTCTGCGCGTTGGAGTTTCCAAGACGGCACTCGCACGGCGACGCCTTTCGGCGCGAGTGGAGTTGCGGTCTGTTATACGCCTTTCCGCCTATACCACTTCTGCCCAGAGTGCTGAAGAAGATCAGGCGCGACCGGGCCCAAGTTATCCTTGTGGCTCCGGACTGGGCTCGAAGGTACTGGTATCCCGAGCTACTCAGCATGTCAGTCGGTCCCCCGATCCGCCTGCCCCTTCAGGAGGACCTTCTGTCGCAGCAGCAGGGGACGGTCCTCCACCCGAACCTGTCCAGTCTCCACCTCCATGCTTGGAGATTGAGCGGCGGCAGTTGAGGCCATTTGACTTGCCTCCTGAAGTCTGTGATGTTATTCTGGCAGCCAGGCGTCCCTCCACTAAGTCGGTATACGCCTGTCGGTGGAACAGATTTGTGGCATGGTGCACAGCAAAGGCTGTGGATCCTCTTTCTGCCCCTCTTTCGGAGGTTCTTCTGTTTCTTCTTTCTCTTGCCCAGCAGGGCTCTGCTCTGGGCACTATCAAGGGCTACCTTTCTGCCCTTTCAGCCTTTTTGAGGCTACCTGATCAGCCTTCTTTGTTCAAATCCCCGATTGTAACTCGATTCTTGAAAGGCATCACTCACATGTTTCCACCTGTTCCGTTTGTGATGCCTCAGTGGGATTTGAACCTGGTTCTAACTTTCCTGATGTGTGCTCCCTTTGAGCCCCTTCATTCTTGCCCTCTCCGTCTCCTGACTTTAAAGACGGCTTTCCTGGTTGCCATCACCTCTGCCAGGAGGGTGAGTGAGCTCCAGGCTCTTTCTGTCCAACCTCCTTTCCTGTCCATTCATCCTGACAAGGTGGTTCTGAGGACTAGACCTTCTTTCCTGCCCAAGGTTGTTTCGGCCTTTCACATCGGGCAGTCCATCACCCTCCCTTCCTTCTTCCCGCCTCCGCATCCTTCAAAGGATGAAGAGCAGCTCCATCGTCTGGACCCAAAACGTGCGCTTTCATTTTACATGGATCGCACACGCCAGTTCCGGGTGGATGACCAACTGTTTGTTGGCTACGTGGGTGCGAAGAAGGGACGGGCGGTTTGTAAACGAACCATCTCTCGATGGGTCGTCCTCTGCATCAAAGCGTGCTACTCTTTGGCTCGGAAGGAGCCTCCTGTTGGGCTGAGGGCCCATTCCACTCGGGCCACGGCGGCTACTACTGCCCTGGGCCGGGGAGTCCCCTTGCAGGACATTTGCCAGGCGGCTACGTGGGCCTCGCTGCACACCTTTGCGAGGCACTACTGCCTGGACAGTCAAGTCCGGAGGGATGGCTTCTTTGGCCGTTCTGTCCTCCAGGACTTTCTGGTGTAGTTTTGTATTGGTTCGCAGACCCACCACCGGGGTTGGTATTGCTGGGGTATGTATTCTAAGGTAAGGAATCTAACACTAACGTGTTTCTTTCAGATGAACAAGTTACTTACCTTCGGTAACGATATATCTGTAAGAAACATTAGTTAGTGTTAGATTCCTTACCGAACCCACCCATCCTCCCCGTTCTGCGAACTGATACCTAGGGTTAAGGTCATCCCTTTCAGGGCCCTAGTTTGTACATGGCACCAGTGTTGGTTCTCTCATGGCTCTGCGTCTCCTGGCGCGGAAAAGCTGTGTGCAAAGAACTGACGTCAGCGCGCGGAGGCGGCGTCTATGTACTCCAGCGACGTCATCACGGCGCACGACGCCGACGACGGACGCGGAGCCGCAGGGGACGCCTGCAGACGACGCCTACCGACGCGCAGGGGTACTGCTACGCAAAAGTTTCCGGATCCAGACTGACGCCTGGGGATATTCTAAGGTAAGGAATCTAACACTAACTAATGTTTCTTACAGATATATCGTTACCGAAGGTAAGTAACTTGTTCATCTAGATGCACGAGGGATCATGTGGTCTTGGAAGACTTCCTCAGGTCCTTCAGGTCACGCAGCTTGCCCTCTCTTGGTGACCAAAATGTTGTGGTGATCTTTCAACGCAGCTGGGCTCACAAAGGAATACGGCATTGAATTGCCAGGCCGCAGATCACGGCCTTCACCCTGCGACCTGTCTGGAAGAACTTGCTGTACCTGCTGATAAATAGAAGACAAGCGGCAGTTAACTGGGACAAACAGTAATTCATCAATAGATAGGGTACATCATGTATAGGGCGTGGCTTAGGAATCCCTCAAATATTCATTGGCCTTCCAAAAACCACCTCATACCGTGCGAGGCCAGATCGTGTATGTGGTATCGATCTAATAGATAGCAATGCCAAGGGCAGTCCATCGGGCCATTTCAAAGATGTGGAAGCCTGTATTTTAGCCAGTTTCAATTTCGGGGTAGAGTTGTAACGCTCCACCAGGCCTGCTGTCTGTGGGTGAAAAGCGGCATGAAATTTCTGCTTGTTCCCCAACACTTTCGTGACATATTCTACAACTTGCCCAATGAAAGGAGGTCCGTAGTCCATTTGCAGGACCTCAAAAGGTGCAGTTGGTGTGGCAAATCCTCCTATTGGAGTTTGCGTTCACGTTCCAGGATTATACTGGAGACAGACCAGACAAGACTGTTCAGCCTGTGATTTAACTACATACATAGATGTAGTACTCCATTGCATTGCAGTCTCACAAGCTGTGTAGTCTGCAAAGGCATTGCCTGCTCCTATTTTGTCAGTCACTTTCTTGTGTGCGCTACACTTAACAATCACCACTTTCTTAGGATATGTCAAGGCAGTAAGGAAATTATTTACTAATTCCCCATGCACTATTAAGCATGGGCGAATTTTGCGAATCTCGCGTTCGCGAATTTTGCGGATTTGCGAACTCGCAATCCGCAAAATCTGCGAATTCTCGCAAATTTGCAGGGTTTTTTTTTGTGTGTTCGCGCGGGTTTCTGCCAGGTCGCGAGGGTTTTTGTACAATTTCGCAAACGCGAACTTACCTGTCGGGTCGCAAGTTTTGCGAACTTGTTGTTTCTACGTGTCCAGCCTGTTTGGGACACTCTTCTTCATCACTGCCACCCTCTGTCACCACATGCCACCCTCTGGCTCACCCATGCCACCCTCTGTTTCATCACAGCACCCTCTGGTTGTCCAGTGTACATTATTGTGGCAAAGCAAAGCACACCTTCCCTGCCTCAAGTGACCTGAATTCATTTGGGGCTGATTAATGTGTCACAGAATTTTTTTTAGCTGGCACCTGCTTCCTTAGTGCTTCCTGATTAGTGATCTTTTGCACTTGCTAAGTGCTTTCATTGTTGCAAAATTAGTTACAACACCTGCCCTGCCCCAACTGACAATAATGAATTAGGGGCTGATTAATGTGTCACTGGATTTGAACTTCCAGCCTGGCTCCTGCTTGTCTCCCTTAGCTGTAATTCAGGACCTTTGTGGCATATGTGTAACTATTCTGAGGGTCAGAGCAGGGTCACATAATAGTTGCAAGTAGGCAACTGAACTCTGGAGGGGCCCCTCAGGAAGCACTACAGGAAATGGCTACTAATGATGAGCTTGAACTTTTGAACCTGGTAAGTAGTTTCAGTTTTGCTAAGATCATATTTCTGCAATTTAGCGCTTATTCGCGGGGCGCGAAGTTGAACTGGAAAGCCGCGAACAGTGCGAGCAAGCCATAAAATCCGCTGCTCGCGGATTTGCGGATTTTGCAGGAAATTCGCGAATCTCGCGGATTGCGAATTTACCGAAAATCCGTAAGCGGAACGGATTTTCCGCCCATACTTATGCACTATTTGTGTCCCATGTGCAATGAGAAAGCCTCTTTCTTTCCAGAGTTGGGCAAAGCTTTGTACCACGCCAAAGGCGTATTGGCTATCAGTGTAAATGTTAACAAGCAAATCTGTACTAAGCTCACATGCTCTTGTTAGTTAGTGTAGTCTGGAGTTCCTAATACTGGTGCAGAACAAAAATGCTTGACGTGACTGTTGGAAGGTATTCTGACATTTAGTAGTCCATGGGAAAGGCATCGGAGTGTCTTTAGTCAAAAAGGGCCAACAAAGGTTTAATAATGTGTGAAAAACTGCCTACAAAAAGAAGTGAGGCCAATCAATGCACAGACATCCTTCTGAGTGCGGGGTACTGGGGTGTCCAAAATAGTTTGAATGCGGTCTGGTGTGAGTGCACTTCCCTCCTTAGACAGGAGGTGACCTAAGTAGGTAACCTGCTGTCTACAATATTGTAATTTCCTTCTAGAGACTTTGTGATGATGGGAGGCAAGAAATAGGAACAATAACAGTGTTCCTTCTTCACACTAGGTAAGGAAGCCAGAGCGGCATCCTTATTGATACAACAGGATCTCTTAACCATTGAATAATTATTATTTAAAATAACACGCACACCTTCCGGAGAACAACATATTGTGGCACGAAAATATTTAAACATATCGATACCCACAATATTGTCAGGTGTGGTAGGGGAAAGCAAAAAATGGACATGCTGCAGTGAATGTGTCAAGTCTGAATTCAAGTGACTGTGAAAGTGGGCTAGGTGAAGGTGCCCCATCGAATCCTATCGATGTTATCATTGTGCCGGACAGGAGAGCCATAGGAACAAATTTTAGACAGAGTACTACAGAGTCAACCAGAAACGGATCAGTAGATCCCAAGACGCTTGCATCAACATAAGGACCCATTTGATCTACTGGCACCTCAACCAGTCCCTTACTCCGTCCTAGGCATCCCTTTGCATAGTCGGAATCTGCAAGAGCATCAGCAGAATAATCAGACATTTGATATTGATTTCGTCTATCAAAAGTATTAGAGTAATTTGGTCCTTGTTCAACTGCTTCAAATCTGGGGCGAGCTCCTGTACCTCCTCTGTTTCATGAATTCCCTGGGAGTCTTCTCACACTTCCCCTTCCCCGGTGGTACTGCTGACTTTGCAAAAGAGGGCACTCAGAATGCCAATGTCCAGTATCAGGGGAAACATTTGCTTGAGGAAGAGGGGGCACTCCAGGAGTATACATTGAGCGTCCGCCTCTTCCACCTCCCCTAAATGGTGGACCATATACTTGAGCCAACATAACTTTTGTCTTTAATTCCTTCACCTTCTTATCCTCCATGCCTTTTGCTTCCTATTCCTGTTGCTCATAATATTGGGCCATAGTCAAAAGGGAAACTGGGGAAGACGTGGTCCACGAACTCTTGCTGGCCCTTAAGCGACTAGCTATTTCTGGTAACATATTAGCGACAAATTTAACAACAAATAAATGCCTACTTGTATCATCGGCCAATGACTGACCACTAAAATCATGGAATGTTTCCTCAAACCTTGAAAAGAAGTCAGAAACTAACTCATCCTTTTTCTGTTTACAGGACGCTAACGTGGTCCAATCTATTTCTTAGGGGGTATAAGAGTCTTCAACTTAGTTACAATAGCTTTGGGAAGATCTATTATCACCTGTTGTGGTTTCTGCGCAAGCTCTCTGGCCACATCTATTTCCTCTTAATGCACCCAAGTTTCACCATAAGCTGCAATATTGTCCACCTTCCAAATTTGTTCTCCACATATCAGGGGGCAAAATAAGTCCAAAAACATACCAATATCTGGCAGGGTCATAGAGCAGGAGCCACTTCTTCATAAAAAGTGGCAGGATTTTTCTGCGGATCAGGCAAGGCATCTGTAAGAGCCATAACATCTGCTCTACTCCAAGGAGTATAGACCCAATTATAAATAAAAGATCCCTTTGCATCATCTGAGGTTTTCACTCTCTACTACTAGGTTTATTCGCATCCATCAAAGCATCTACTTTCTTTGCCTGAGATTGAACTGCTTCTGCAACTTTATTTTTCCTAGCTAATTCTTACTCCTTTTGCAAACGCAATGTGTCATCTCGTAATTGGACCACCCGTCTAATCATATCAGGTAGGTACGAAAAAAGGAAAATCCCATCTCCCTACTGTTTAGTAGCTTATCAATGAGGTTAAGTAGTTTATTTTTTCCAAGCCAGTTTTAATATTTTTGAAATGTATTATAAACCGAAACATTGAAGAAGATTAAATATCAAACCACACATATTGACAAAGTTTAGTTGCAGATCCCACAGACATTCACTCTTCATGCACCATTGATGCCTAAAAAACGTGAGTCTCCTGCACTTCAATTGCTTTATACTTATCTGTATCAGTGTCTGACAGGTTGTTTCCCATAGTAAATAAATTTCTTATAACATCCATACCATATTGCTTGTTAAGAGTACCCAAATATCGCCAAGGTGCCAGTGTTCTAGGATACAAAGAACACAAATCACATTGTAGCTAATCTGTGAAAAGTTTACAAATGCTATGTAATCTAGGTCAATCAGTTATTAGGTCTCGTGACCTATCGATGCGCACAAGCGCATCAAGCGGAGCGAGAATTCATGTCGGCAAAACACAAGTCAAACCAAGGACTTTCAGCCCCGCGGTTTTCTTGTAGTTCGTGTGTATCACGTGAGCAAACATGCACGCGCATCGCATGCAAGCCCAGCCTCTCGCATTCCCAGGCTCTCCCGCCCCCATCCGGCATCAGGCACTCCTCCCACACCTCACGGACATCTGTTCAGCACGCGCATCGCATGCAAGCCCAGCCTCTCGCATTCCCAGGTTCTCCCGCCCCCATCCGGCATCAGGCTTCTCCTCCCCTAGCAACACTCCTCCCACACCAGCAACTCCCCCCTTCCACACCAGCACCTCCCCTGTCTCTCCCCGCAAACACAGCCTTGCCCTAGCAGCACTCCTCCCACACCAGCACCTCCCCCCTCCCACACCAGCACCTCCCCTCTCTCTCCCCGCAAACACAGCCTTGCCCTAGCAGCACTCCTCCCACACCAGCACCTCCCCTACTCCCACACCAGCACCTCCCCTCTCTCTCCCCACAAACACAGCCTTGCCGTTTATTTTTTTTAATGCAGTAACTACTTTTAAGGAGACACTTCAAAATACATTTTGGCCGTCATTCAGAGCAAACATTCAGTGTATTTAGTTTCCTTTTGTTTAAATTGCTCAAACAGTTAAATAATTGTCTCGTAGTGCACACAGTCTTTCAAGCAATTTGTCAGCTTGATTTCTTAACGTACGGCTACAGGGCCATGGCCCCCGCTGGGGCGCATTCAGTTCCTGTACATCGCACGCCTCCGAACGCCCCAGCTCAGTGATTCTGAGTGCATCTGCCCAGCTAAAAGCTGTGCAGGGACAGCGCGTGCCTCGGGGACATGGCAGCTGTCTGCATGTCTCTGCCATTTGCTCTTTCTGCCTGTGAGTCCATGGTAACACCTAGTACTTCCCATTGTCCCTTTGTGCCTTTTAGAGCAGCACGGCCTTCTATGTATAATCCACGTGATTCTGACTCAGATGGAGCTCTTGTTTCAGGCTAACCGGTTCCAGTGATTTATATAATTTCCACTTGTGTTCAGTTGATGTTTATAAAGTCTTGAGAGATGGAGAGTGTGGCAGCTTGCTTTCTTGTCTCCTCCACTGCCTTGAAGTTCTTTGCCTGGTGTGATTTATCTGCAGGTTGAGTTCCGGAGCAGGACACACACACATCCAAGCATATTGCACTCACTTGGTTATTGGCCAGCACAAAGTGCCTGAGAGCTCGGCCCGCTTGTTAGAAGGCATTGTCGGACTGGGAAAGATTACGGCCCCAGACATCAAAATAAATGCGCCCCCCATGTATAATTAGATAGATAAAAAAAAGCGGCCCATATTTCGAACTTGTTGCAGGTTTGAACTCGTAAAGACACGCAGTACACATGATTTTTCAGGGTATAAAAGACTGCATGGATTTGAGCTTTCTACAGGCTGTTATTGTTTTAACATCAGGGAAGTCAACAATAACAAGCATTGGCATAGACAATAGGTCTCGCTTGTTATATTTAATTAACAGCAGCAGCATTTCTCCAGCGCCAGGCCACATCAAAGGCTCTGTGCCACTTTCACCCACACAGCAACACTTACAGACACGCAACACCACTCACACCCACGCAAGACCACTATCATCCACGCAACACCACACTCACCCACGCAACGCCACTCACCCAAGCAACACCACTCACCCAAGCAACACCACTCACACACGCAACGCAACTCATCCACGCAACGCAACTCATCCACGCAACCCCACTCACCCACGCAACGCCACTCGCCCACGCAGCGCCACTCGCCCACGCAGCGCCACTCGCCCACGCAGCGCCACTCGCCCAGGCAGCGCCACTCGCCCAGGCAGCGCCACTCGCCCAGGCAGCGCCACTCGCCCAGGCAGCGCCACTCGCCCAGGCAGCGCCACTCACCCAGGCAGCGCAATTCACCCAGGCAACGCCACTCACCCAGGCAACGCCACTCACTCAAAGCCACTCACACACACGCAGTACCACTTTCACCCACACTGTGCAGTGCACAATAGGTCTCGCAGTACGAAAGTTGGAGCTATTGGTTTTGTAAATGACAAAGCCCTTTATGTTTTTAAAATGAAAACAAAAATAAAAGGCATTGTTATTTGCAATTGTAATAGCTCCAACTTTCCTACTGCGAGACCTATTGGCAACGCCAGTGCTTGTTTTAAATTGTAGGTAAATTTTGCATCACCTTCAATGATTGTTTACTAGTGGGAGAGGCCTTTTTCCAGTTTGCTCATTGCATGTATGTATGCATGCATGCATGTATGTATGTGTTATTTGCATAGTGAATACCTAGCCAAGAGGTAGCGGAGCACTGTGCAGGGTCAAGGGCAAGGATACAGTCCGTGAATTATTATGTCAGTTACTTGTTTTTGGGAGCAAAAGTGTAAAGGTATTGCATCATGATGTAGTGTTCTTTAAAGAAATGCTTCATCAGCTCTTTCGTAAAGTGGAGAAGTGTTGGACAGTCTTAATGGACGCAGAGATGTTGTTCCAGGTATTGGGTGCATAGGCAGAGAGGTCTGTTTTCATTTCTTTTTTTTTTTTTACACCTATTTGTCTCCAGTATGGCAGTGTCCTGGCTGCTGGTATTACAGACATGGTGAGATTATCCACCAGAGAGGGGTGCAGGATGTGATACCTTTGTAAATAATATGGCTAGTTTGAAAAGATGTGCGGTGTACGTTCTAGTATTTATCAGGGCACCATACACCTCTTACCTTGTAGACCATGTTTTTATGGTGGAATGCTATTTTCCCTTCGAGTCCCTCATTCAGTACGTTGAGTTCTATTATTATTTTCTTTGATGCACCATACGCAGAATACTATGCTGGCTGACTGGTTTTGGTTCCTAGTTTTGGGGACAGATTAGTTTTCTCCCTTCAAGACCCCCCATACAGTATTGTTAGCACTCTAGTTCTTTTTCTTGATGCACACTACCTTGGGACATTTCTTTAAACCCGGTTTGGGACTTCGGCATGCATACCCCACGATTCGTTAGAATGCTGCTTATGCTTACCATTCCTGTTAGAGGATTTTTCTTACAGTTATGTGTGTGTTTTTGACCCAACACCTTTTAATTACTAGCCCGTTCCTCAATAACCTTTGGACTTGAGCTTCCCCTGATTTTTAGTAAACAGATTACAAATTATTCGGGCAAGTATTAATATTGATCAAAGTACTGACAATTCATTGCAAATAGTTACATGGGCTCGCTATATAATGGACAGTTTTGTGTCCTTTTTGCAACTAGTCGGGTCTTGATGCCCTTCGTTTTTCCTCTTTTTCTCTGACTAGTCCTGTTTTCTTAAAATATTTTCCAGAAGTACATAAATAATTTTCACTGTGGTGCAACACAGTGCAATTTGTTTCCTTCTATTAGTTCAGAATTTCCCTTTTCCCTTTTTTTAACAGAATTGGAACGTATAGAGGTATTTACGATATGCTCCCTTTTTAGCTTTTAATGATAGTAATCAGTTTTCAGTTTCATATTTTTTCTCTTTTTACCGCTGTTTCCTTTCTTTGACAAGCAGCGATCAATCCCTTTTGTCCTGATGAAGACCTGAAAAGTTAAAGGTCAAAACTCTGTCGACAATTTTCTGGTTAAAAAATGATACTTATTGTGCAAAGATAATATATAAACCTTTAACCTTTTCATCTACGCATGCACAATATTGGACTTTCTTGACTTTTTGCCGCTTTTGTAGCCTTATGTGTTTTACATTGTGCCGTCAACACGAACCTCATGAGCACTGTGTGTTCACTTTGTTTATTGAGCACTTTTTATTTATAAATCACAATTGAGGCTGCTACTAAAGAATTGGTAGTGGATTACATCAAAATATATTGCTTTACTGTTGGTTATATCTCCTGTAATTGCAATACATTAGTATTGTATGATTGAAATAATTGCTGTTTTTAATGATGCTCCTTGAGACGTTGAGATACACATTTTACACAGGGCCCTGTAGGTTATGTGTTGCTCCCATCATATATACCAAGTATGCAGGCAGTGTTTGAGGTGATGGAGGTCTGGGGTGCGGGAGACTTTCAGTAGTGTTATACAATATCAGCATGTTGACACATACATTCTGATGCGATTATCAGCGAGTAGAGCCCCAATAGGCTCCATAGAAGCTGAAAATGACAGAGCACATGATTAAACCCTTAAAGACTATGCAGGTGATTAGCACCCTTTGGGATGTGGAGATAACAGAGTGAATGAACTGGTGAATGAAGTTGGAAAGATAATAGGAGTTCCAGTGAAAGATGTTGTGAGTGAATCCCGTTCAAGACTTCAGGGTGTGCAAGGGGGGATCGTTGAATGTCTTTTAGGCAGCTAACAGGCCGAGCATTATCCAGGAGGCAGGGTTCATTTTCGTCTGTTTTCAGTAGGGTGGCGTCTGTTATGTCTAAGTCAGTGATGTCTGTGCTACTGCATCAAGGATTAGTCGTATTGGAGAGATTTGGTGTTATTGTGATACTGGCATAAGTGTAGGCTGCTTTTTCGATAACCTTGCAGATGGAGATCCGCATTCCTTCAGTGTTGTCAATGAAGTAGCAGGTAGACACTGGCATTATGGTAATGCATGCATCTGACTCATGTACTGTATTCAATGACATTTGCTTTAAATGTAGGCTGACAAGACCACTTAGGAAGGGATTCTGAGTTGGGTGGATTTCTGAATGAAATGCTATCAACTCAAGAATTACTCATACCAAGGGTATCGGTACCTTTAGGGCAAGAATGTTAATGATCCCCTTTAAATGTATGTTGAGGATAACCTGCACAAATCATTGTTTCCATGACCGTTCTTTCATGTATTCCCCCAGTGATTCACCCGCAGATTTCGGCTGCTGAATAGCCAAAGTCCTTAGGTGAATCACCGCACATGGTACTCTAGATAAGTCCAAAAACCCATGTTACCAGCACCATTGTATTTGCCAGGCCACTCAGAGTGAGGATTTTAACAAATTAATGATCTGTTCTGGCATCTGTTTGACATGCAAGTCATTAAAAAAAAAAATTGTATTGATTTTTTCCACAAACTACAAACAAACAATACACCATTACTTGTACTCCATGTCTATCAATGCAACAGCCCCTTTAGTCAGGATTCTCACAGCCCACTATCCTCACAGTCCCGTTTGCGAAATGCTTACACTCTTCAGGCTAACTCTCAATAGTTTTATTCCATTGTATCGTGCAGCAGACGGACGGACGCCTATCCATTGTTTGCTATCTGGGTGTACCCGTTCCAAAGTAACTGGGTAAAATAGCAATTAACAAAATACCAACTCCCCTCCCACCCCACCCTCTACCACCGGTGTGCCCCAATCATCAAATGCCAATACAATCTAGAGCAACAACTCTAATCACTCTGTTGCAATGACCGCACAACATGTCTGCACATGGAGGTTCCCTATTACCCTTTTACATCAGGGGGGTCCCGTTTGCGTATTCAGGACCGAGTTTGCATCCGTATCTACCTCCGATGCTTGTAGGGACTGAACCAAAGCCTCCCATGCCCTTGCAATCTCTAGCGCCTTATCGTGAGCCGACCTGTACTTTCACTCGTTGCCCATTTAACAAATTCTGCTTTACACCTTTTGGGAGTGTGCAGAAACCAGTGCAACAAACAGGTACCCATGTCAGTTTCAATTTGCCATTCCTGAAGCAACGCAATGTGGGCTCCTCTGCGCACCAAATAAGCGTGGACCCTATGGCGCCTCAGCATTGTATGCAACCCTGCACATTCCATGTAACGCATTTAAATTCAGGTGACGTTCTCATATTGCATTTGTAGCCCTATATATGGCTGCCTACCCCCTATGGACACACCGGTGGCCCCACATTCCCAACAGATACCCCAACACCCCTCGATTTCACCCCCCCCCCAAGAACAGGTGCTAAAACTGTAGTTCCGATCCAAACCAAAGAAACCCAACTTTGTCCTCCAGTAGCTACTGGGGACTCACAAACCCAATAGGCAAGGGAGGCGGCCAAGAGCCGAGAAAACCAAACTCACTGTAATGCCCCTGTCTGGCTCCCTACCCCCAGTGAGGTCGTGGTCCCTGATTACTCAGGGTACCCACAATTCTGTGAGAGCCGCCTCATTACAAAGGAACATTATCCACAGGGCCTGCCAACTGCCTAATAAATGCAAAAACTGACCAATATGGAGAAAGGCACAACTAATGCGGGGATCCTCACTAACACTATCTAAGCACTCTTCTCAGAACTTTAAGCATCAGCAAGCTCATCTGCTGTCCCAGGCGTAACATGTGGCAAAGAAACACTTCCAATCCCGGATCCATCCGAATCAGTCCCTCCTGAGCCCTTTTCCGATTCCGTGTCCACCACCAATCGTGAAAGCCTTTCCTGTAAAATTTCGAACACTGCCTCCAGTGCCGCTGACCTCTCTGTCTCAGTTTGGGTCACCTTGTGGCAGGACGGCGCCGCCTGATACATTGCGATCTACGAGGGCGCGGCACCTCAGCAGTCGTCCTCATGCTATGCCCTGCTTCTCCAGTTCCCGCCCGATAAGACTCCAGCCAAGCCCACACCTCCTCCGGACTATCACTAAAGTGTGTTTTACCGTCAGTATTATTATGAGGCGCGCAGGGAACATCGACAAGTACTGCAGCCCTTCGTCTCGCAGTAACTTCTTGACCGCCAGGAATGAAGCGTGACGCCGTTTCACATCAAAGGTGTAATCCAGAAACAGTGTCCCCCTGCCGTTTTCCACCTTGTATGGGCATGTTGATCGGGCTTTGTGCAGCAACAGGTCCCGGTCTTTATAATGAAGCAGTCGCACCACCACCGGCCTAGGAGGCATTCCAGGCACCGTTGAAAGTGCCGGCATCTTGTGTACTCTCTCCAGGGTGTAGAATGGAGGCAGTCCCTCTGGTGCCACCTCAGTTCTCAACCAGTCTTCCAAATAGTCCACCATACTGACCCACTCCACTCCTTCCGGCAGTCCCACCACTTTTATGATGTTCCAGCGGTTACGGCCTTCAGCGTCCTCAGCCCTTCGTTCCAAGACCTGCAATCGATTCATAACATCCCCCATCTTGGCCTCCAGCGTCCTTTGAGCTGGCTCTATGACCTCCAGTGCTGTTTGTCTGCTACACCCGATCAGTCAGCTTAGTACGGTTCGCTCGGAGAGGACCCAGACCCATTGCCACTTGCGCAATGTCATGCTGTAGGGCCTCCCATGTATCAGTGATATCTTTCAGTATTTGGTCCACCTGCTGTTGCATCAGAGTCTCTGGCAGTGAATCCGTAGCCTCTAGTTTCCCATGTTCCGTCCCCGAGTCCTTAGGATCCTGGGATGCACCCCTTTGTTTTCCCCGTGGCTTCCCCATAACCTATTGTATTCCCGGCCTCCAGCCCAATCACCTGCATGGTTCTGCAGTCTATCTCAGGCAATCCCGAGCCTCAAAGAGAGTCCGTGAGGCGCAAAACCAGTCCCACACAACTCTCCTGATTGGGCACCCCTGAGCGTATCAAAATTGTACAATCACTTTGCCCCTTCCAGATGTCTTGCAGTCCTTTGCATTCACTCCCCTCCTGACTGGACAGTGGAACCTCCTGTGTATGGCCAGTCCACAAGGCGCCCCCAGACAATCGCACCCTCTCCGTAGGCCTCGGTCTTCAGCGGCCGGGCAGAGCTATTAAAACAGCTGTGCGCCTCCTTTCCCGGCCAAAGTCCCGTTGGATAATATCACTGCCCCCTGGGCCCTGACTCAGACCTATACATCAAGCGATATCAGCGGGTTTGCTGCTCTCCACCCAGCCTGATCGCATCAACAACCTGTAACTCCCCTTGTGTGATCGTCCTATGGGGGTCCACCGCAGCCACCTCTGCATGCACTCTCTCACTTGCCCCTCGGTTCAATGTCCTCAGGCCACTTACATAGCCAAAATGGCGGCCAGGCCCTCTTTCAGTGCCTCAGACTCCTACTGCCTTCCGGAGCTTGATGTACTGCGCCCGTGTTGGGTCCCTCGTCAGTTCCTGCCCTGCAGGGCAGCCTCTGGTCGTTCCTCCCCCCGCTCCACAAAGCACCGCAACCTTCAGCTCTCCGAAGCTCCCCCGCAGTTAGACCGGTGCGCACTGCAGCTGCACCGCGATGATCCTGGCCCAACTTGCTCCTCTAGGACCCACCGGCTTCAGTAATGGGCATAATCAGGGATAGGCGGCATGGCTTCGTCAACCCAGTCGATCCGCGTTAGGGTACACCTTCCCCGGGTCCTGATCTCTCCGTCCGACGGAGCCTCCAAGATGGCGGCCCTCATTATACTCTGTACTCCGACCGTGTTAACTTGCCGAGCCTCCAAGTAAAGAAACTCTCCCCAGGACCACCCCCCACAGGTCTGCGCTCATCTGAGGTTATCCCGGTCTATTCGCTCGCCTCCTCGGCCCATCGCCGCCATCCGCTGCTCGCTCATGCCCCTCTGCAGTCAGGCGGGCCCTCCCAGTCTCCGCAGTTCTCTGGCCCCCGCTCAGCGCCGTCTTCAGGGATTGCTCTAAAATCAAACCTGGTGCCGCCACTCACAGTCCGTAGTGCCCACCTCGCCCTTCGTTTTGCTTGGTCTTCAGTCACCAGCGAAGGCTCGATTGCCGCCAGCATCGCCACCCGCAATTCCCCAGGTCAGCCAGCATGTTCCCCGTTCCTCAGGCGGTTCTCTGCGGCTCTCAACACAGGATAATTGCTGGGGTCTGTGTGGAGCTCCTGGCTCACGCGTCCACCCTCATTGGCCCCTTAGCCACCCCCCCTTGACATGCAAGTCATGACCTTGGTAAGTTAAAGTAAACATAGGTTGACTGCATGTGTTAAGACCTGCTTATTAGATCAGTGGACTAATTTGTCCATGCAAGGAAACTGCCACAGTTACAGTTTTGAATGCTGGTGAATCCTCCTTACCTTTTACTCCCCGGAGGTTGATAAAATGGGTACAATTGAGCTGTGTAACAGTTAAAATCTGTTATTGGTCAAAGGCACCAGAAGGCCTTTTGGGGTGCATGTGCACTTTATAGATGGACACCATATATTATATACTACATAGCATATTGTCTCTGCACTTCTGTTGGTGATCATCAGCACAAAGCATAGCGTATTTCTGATCTAGCTAGTGCAGGCGATCCGCAACAGCACAGGTGGAATGATACTTGCATGTATATCACAGAAGAGCAGTGTTCAGTTTCTTTACCTCATTAATCTTTGGGTGCATTTTTTTGTTTATTGCGTTTCGGGAGACTGATCATTGCTCTATAAAAAAGTCCAAATGAAATTGATTACAACAGGGGCATTTCATTAGAGCTAGATAATTTAGTTAGTTTTAAACACTGTATGTATCTGCTCCCACAGTGCCAACCCTAGTGATGTAATTTGCGTCAAAGAAGGCAGGATTTTACTTGCAGTACTGTAATCGGGGCTAAAGGTTGTGGGATGTCATCAGGGAGTAGAACAAATGTTGTGTGAAGTTACCTCTTACCCCAGGCATATCGGTGATTTGGCATCTATGGCTATAGGATAAAATTAATATCTTAAAGAAACAGGTTAGTATTAGATTCCTTACCTTACAATATCCCCAGGCGTCAGACTGGATCCGGAAAATTTTGCGTAGCAGTACCCCTGCGCGTCGGTAGGTGTCTGCGGCTCCGCGTCCGTCGTCGGCGCCAGGATGACGTCGTCGGAGTACTTAGACGCCACCCGCGCACGCTGACATCAGTTCTTCTTTTTTCCGCACCAGCAAGAGCAGATCCGGAGAAAGTGGTACCCTTTAGTCACTTTTTGACTAAGCTTTTTCGATCCTTTTTGGATTCGTTTCGAGTCGTACGACTCCATCAGTGCCGGTAGGGATGCCTGGGTTCAAGCACTGTGCCGACTGATGTCGGTTACCGAACCCCATCGCCGGTTCCTTCATTGCCTGGGGCAGGACCCCGATGACAAGTCGTGCCCCGACTGTTGGGCCTTGACGTTGAAGGCTATGCGGGAGCAGTCCCGTAAGCACCTCGAGCTTCAGCAGTCGGCACCGCGCCCGTTCGAGGTCCCGGTCCGGAAGGAGGTCAAGGGACTGATTGCGGGGCCGGAGTCATCATAGCTCTGCGAGTCGACACCACTCGTCGGGCTCCAAGTCCTCAGGTAAGAGGCACAAGAAGTCAAAGAGGCGACATCGCTATTCTGACTCCCCCCGACGCTCCACAACGCGGCCGGGGTTCGGGTGAAACCGCCCACGCTGCTCCACCGGAGCCGCGCGGCCTGCTCCATACCCGTCGGCCCCTGGGCAAAACGCGACGCCGGAGGAGATCGAAGCCTTCCTCATGGCCATGAGGTCGCTCTCTCCTCCGTCGGGTTCCGCAGCACCTTCAGGCCAAGCGGCCCGACTAGGAGCCCAAGCGGGCCGGTGCGCTTCGGCCCCGGATCCGTCGGGTGCTTCGGCACCGTCGGCGAGTTCGGTCCTGTCGCCGCATGGCCCCACTGGTCGACCTTATGACCCCGTCGGCCCCTAGGTTGTCATCCCCAGCATCGTCCCCACACGACGCCGTCCCTGGTCCACCCCTCGCTCCGGATCCTGCGTCAGAGCGGAATTCTTCGAGGATCTGGGTCCATCCTTTATCCCTGAATTTCAGGGCATGGACGACGAGGGAGACTGGGGAGGGTCTGAAGACCCCCCGGCACGTGAGTGCTAGTCTTATCAGGACTGGACACAGGAACTAGGGAAAGCCAGTGGCCTGGATACCTCCCCAGACACTGATTTTGTCTCCCCTCCTACCGTGGCTACGGAGGAGGGGGCTGCTTATAGTGTGGTGCAGATGTGGGCAGCCAAGACCTTGGCTCTTGAGGTCCTTAAACTGCAGGTAAGCTCCCCAGAGCCTCTACTGCCGTTTAATGAGGCTCTCACAGACGTCCTGTTGGGCACTTGGTCCAGGCCCACTACAGGTCCCCCTGTAGATAGGAACGTCGCTAGGCGCCACCGACCAGCCCCGGGCGTATGTAGTTTCTTGTTCACCCACCCCACCCCCAAGAGCCTGGTTATCCAGGCCTCTACTTCCCAATCCTCATTCCCGACTGCACCACCAGATCGGGAATCCAAGAGGTATGAACAATTCGGAAAGAAGATGTTCTCCTCCCTTAGTTTGGGGTTGCGGTCAGTCAACACCGCGTGCCTCTTGAACCGTTACACCCACTCTCTGTGGGATACGGTTGCGGCCGTGCTGCGGTGGGAAGGGACGCAGCTCGGTACTCTATAAGATGTGGACTGGACAACACAGACTCGCTAGGAAGAGCAATTTCAACGTCTGTGGCGGTTCGCCGCCACGCCTGGCTGAGGTCCGCCAACTTTTCAGCCGATGTCCAAAACACCCTTATGGACATGCTGTTCGATGGCAGCCACCTCTTTGGTTGCAAGGCAGATCATGCGCTGGAACGCTTTAAGGACTCCAGGTCTACGGCCAAGTCCTTGGGCCTGTCGGCTCAGTGCCAGCAATCTTCTGCCCAGTGCTCATTTCGTGGCCACGGAAGGGGTGCTCCCACACATCCTGCCAGCCACAGGCCGCAGACTAACATTCAGCGCGGTGGTGGACGTGGTTACCGTCGCGGCGGTAACAGGGGACAAGGGCGCGGCCAGTCCACATCTACCCCTGCAGCATCCGCCTCAAAGCCTTCCTAGTCTGAGCTTTCAGGCCCATTTAACGCCAGTGGGGGGAAGGGTTCGCATCACCTCCTCCACTGGCGCACCATCACAACGGACAGGTGGGTGCTGCAAATCGTCCGAAGGGGCTACTCCCTCCCCTTCAAGGCGACTCTCCAGCCATGCCACTGCAGTACCACTGCATGTCGGGGGATCACTTGCAACTTCTGCAAGAGGAAGTTTCGGCACTCTTGGCCAAGGGGGCCATCGAGCGCGTTACTGGGCCAGAAGTAGGACGTGGTTGTTACTCCCACTACTTTCTGGTTCCCAAGAAGGGCAAATGGGGCCTAGGCCCTATCTTCAACCTAAGGAACGTCAACGGCTTCCTCCGGAAGGAGAAGTTCAAGATGCTGACTTTGGCTTAGGTCTTAGCTGCCCTGGACCCGGGAGACTGGATCGTAGCATTGGACTTGCAGGACGCTTATTTCCACATCCCCGTCCTGCCGGCCCACCGGCGCTACCTGCAGGTCACGGTAGGCCACGAGCACTTTCAGTTTACCGTGTTCCCCTTCGGCCTTACCAGCGCCCCACGGATGTTCACGAAAGTGATGGCGGTGGTCACAGCTCATCTGCGCAGGTTAGGGGTTTCAGTCTTCCCCTACCTCGACGACTGGTTGTTGAAGGCGGGCTCGCCCCAGACAGTCGTCAGCCACCTCCAGACTACGGCCGACCTCCTGCACCTGCTGGGGTTCTCCATCAATGTGCCAAAGTCACACCTGTGTCCCTCTCAGAAGCTCCTCTTCATCGGAGCGGTTCTAGACTCGGCACAGTTTCAGGTTTATCCTCCCGAACAGCGGGTTCGGGATATTCAGGCTCTGATTCCGATCTTTCAGCGGTTATCCTGAGTCTCTGTCAGGTTGACGCTGTGGCTTCTGGGGCCGATGGCCTTCTGTATCCTTCTGGTGCATTACGCCAGGTAGCGGATGTGGTCTCTGCAGTGGGCCCTGAGGTTTCAGTGGGCCCAGCATCAGGGCAACTTGTCCGACCATGTCCTGATCTCGGAGGGCACTGCAAGACAGTTGCAGTGGTGGCTCACTGACCACGATTGGGTCAGCGGCAGATCCCTCTCCCTACCCCAACCGGAGCACGTAGTTGTGACGGACGCGTCCCTTCAGGGCTGGGTGGCCACATGGGAGAGGCAGAGATCAGAGGCCTCTGGTCTCCGGCGGAGTCCCGGCTCCACATCAACCATCTGGAGCTGCGGGCAATACGGCTTGCACTGAAGGTATTCCTCCCCTCTGTCCGTGGGAGTGTAGTGCAGGTGTTTACGGACAACACCACCGCCATGTGGTACTGCAACAAACAGGGTAGGGTGGGGTCGTGGACCCTTTGCCAGGAGGCTCTGCGCCTCTGGCAGTGGCTGGAACATCAGGGCGTGACCCTGGTGGTTCAACACCTGGCAGGTTCCCTGAACACCAGGGCGGACGATTTCGGACGTGGCGCAAGGCCTCTTTCAGCAGTGGGGAGAGCCTTGGTTAGATCTATTCACCACAGAAGAGAACGCGCAATGTCATCAGTTCTGCGTGTTGGTATTTCCAAGGCGGCGCTCGCTCGAGAGACGCTTTTCGTCTCTAGTTGAGTTGCGGTCTGTTGTATGCCTTTCCGCCTATACCACTTCTGCCCAGAGTGCTGAAGAAGATCAGGCGCGACCGGGCCCAAGTCATCCTAGTGGCTCCTGAATTCGCACGAAGATACTGGTATCCCGAGCTACTCAGCATGTCAGTCGATTCCCCCGATTCGTATGCCTCTTCAGGAGGACCTTCTGTTGCAGCAGCAGGGGACGGTCCTCCACCCGAACCTGTCCAGTCTCCACTTAGATGCGTGGAGATTGAGCGGCGGCAGTTGAGGCCATTTGACTTGCCTCCTGAAGTCTGTAATGTGATTCTGGCAGCCAGGCGTCCCTCCACAAAATCGGTATACGCCTGCAGGTGGAAAAAATTTGTGGCATGGTGCACAGCAAAGGCTGCGGATGCCCTTTCTGCCCCTCTTTCAGAGGTTCTCCTCTTTCTTCTTTCTCTTGCCCAGCAGGGCTCTGCTCTGGGCACTCTAAAGGGCTACCTCTCTGCCATTTCTGCCTTCTTAAGGCTCCCTGATCAGCCCTCTTATTTCAAGTCCCCAGTTGTGAATAGGTTTTTGAAGGGCATCACTCATATGGTTCCCCCTGTTCCTTTTGTGATGCCTTAGTGGGACTTGAACCTTGTTCAGACTTATCTGATGTGCGCTCCCTTCGAGCCACTTCATAACTGTCCTCTTCGTCTCCTTACTCTTAAGACTGCATTCCTGGTTGCCATCACCTATGCCAGGAAAGTAAGGGAAAACAACCGGGGTTGGCTCGAAATCAGCAAGGCTGAGCCACAATCTATAATCAACAAAGAACAAGTGCCTATACTGATAGTAATTTCGAAAGGTTTGACCACCAGAACAAAGAAGGTTCTTCAGAGCTGGGGTGTGCTTATAAATTGCTTTTTTATTTTTAATGTCTAGGTCAAAGAAAAAAGGGGTATATTTGTATTAATCATATACAATTGAACAGAAACAACATTTTTTATAAACACCAGAAAAATTATGGACAAAAAACAGTGAAGCGTTAAAATCCAACATGCATACCGAATTCATTCATATCGCAATCATACCTCACCATTCATACACCAAACATATACAAATACTCAACACGACTAGATACGAATATGTAATCGTGTTGGGTATTAGGTCTGTTGCAATATGTACAATTATATATACAATTTTTACAGTGATTTTACAAGTATAAATCAAATAAATCAACAGAATCAAATGCGTAATCAAAAACAATGTATACAACAATTTATAGCCGGTAATGTGACAATATGTTCACACTGCGGGAAGAACCAAAAAGGAGCAGACACTGGACATGAAGGGGCCTACGCGTTTCAAATCCCTATGGGTTGGAAGGGATTCTCATCAGGGCCAGGTAGCTCTAAAGAAAAAAGAAGAAGAAAATTCTATTGTATACATCTGTACAGACTTAAAAACTAAGAAACTCGAGTGCAGAACCACCCAAGGTTCCTTCTGCTTACCACTATGGAGACTATCCGAGAGAGGGGTAACACCTGTGTGACAACGAAAGACAATAAAGACTACATAAGTAAAGAAAAGTGTTTATAGAGGACTTTGCGTAGCTGTCATCAGACAAAACATTTACCTTAAGTGTATGCGATAGCCACGTTGTTGTAAATTCAAGTTGAAAAATTGGCGGCTAGATGAAGCTGGATGGCCTGAGAAGAGAACAACATCCATTTATTGTGGAATAGAGACGAGTTGTGGTGTTTATAGTCGGGCACTGGGTCAAGGTGCTTACCGGGGGATCGTGAGTAGTCACGTCCAAGCACAGGAATGTGGAATAGAAGAATTAGACCTCGTTGGTTTTCAGCCTCTAACGGGAAAGAAAAGTAAAGGCTTCTTAGGTCAGCGTTCAGAGTGTAAATGAACAAGATTCTTTGGTTAGAACTGGTCAAACTCTGGCTTACCGGTATAGAGCCATGGATGTATTCGGAAAAATCACCGGCGTCTCCAACAGATCTAGTCTCTCGCACATGCGTGGAGTGTAGTACGGCTTGCAAGGCTTCTCTATATGTGGTGCTTGATTGCGCATGCGTGAAGTCTTAGGAAACGGTGACTTCTGTTTTTCCAAAGGAAAGCATGAGGATTGGTACAGGCAGAAAAAAGGGTGTCCCTCTTACAGTTTGTATATCTCTGATATCTCGTTGAGCCCTCTGACTGCTGTGTCGAATTTAACAATTAAATAGGCCTCTCTTTTTGACAGTTTTTGATCCATATCTCCTCCCCGTGGATCCTTTTCAACGCGGGAGATCACTGTCCATTTGATATCACTCATCAGATGTTTGCAACGTTTCCAGTGGTTAACCAATGGAGCAGTTTCAATCCCGTTCTTTATCCTGGATTTGTGTTGAATGATTCGAGTGCGGATTTCTTGATTGGTCTTCCCAATATAGAGAAGTCCACACGGACAGATGATGCCGTAGACTACGTACTTAGTTCTGCAATTGCTGAAACTATCATGTTTCCCTGAGATCCCATGATGTTGAAACAGGGATTCTTCGATGGTCAATTCGCAACAAAGACACGTCCCACATTTATGATGGCCTTTAATGGGGGACAATCCCATCATCTGTCTCAAGGACGGCTGTTTGTTTGTTTTTATTCCTGCTCTTATTACATGGTTGGCCACGCTGTTCTCTTTTTTTGAAGGCGAACAGCGGGGGAGCTTGCAGGCTGGCGTCCAAGTTTTTTACAAGATGCCAATTTTGAATGATGATTTTTTTAAGATTATTGGCTTTTGGGCAGCAGGTGGTTACACAGACTTGCCTGTTGGAAATGGGTTTATTTTTTCTTTCCAGGAGACTGTCCCTCGGGGTCCATTTGGCCCTTTTCATGGAATTTCGGACTAGTTTTTTAGGGTAACCCCTGTCGCACAATTTGGAAACTAGATTTTCAGCATGAAGTTTGTAGTCCTCATTCAAGGTGCAATTTCTATGAATTCGTAGAAATTGCCCATAAGGCAAGTTTTCTTTTAAACTCCGCGGATGGTTGCTAGAGAAAAGTAGTGCCTTATTCCTGTCAGTGGGCTTAGTGAACAGGGATGTTGCCAATGTTCCTTCCAGTGGGAAAACTTCAACATCCAGGAAGGAGATTTTTGTAGCTGAGTGTGATATGCTAAATTGTATGTCCAGTGTTCTAGCGTTAAGCCAATTGTAAAACGACATGAGAGCTTCTTCTCCCCCAGTCCAAATCATGAAGACATCGTCTATAAAACGCCACCATGTGGCGATGTATTCTTTGAAAGGATTATTATTATGGATGTATTTGTCCTCATAGAGTGACATAAATAGTACTGCCAGCTCCGGGGCAAAGGGACACCCCATTGCAACCCCCTTCGTTTGGAGGTAGAATTTGTTTCCGAAACTGAAATAGTTCTTTTTTAAGGCAAAAGAAGCCAAATCAACTAGAATTTTGTGGGTACCTGGACGGGTCTGGGTCGTAGATCTAAAAAGTATTCCAGTACAGCCACAGCTTCATCCTGAGGTATTTGTGTGTAGAGCTGTGTGACGTCCAGTGTTACGAGCAGATCTTTTTCCTTTTCAAATTTTATTCCTTCCAGCTTAGTGATAAAGTCCGTTGTGTCCTTTAAGTAAGAAACAACGAGGTCCATGAACTGTTTCAAAAAACAGTCGACGTACTTTGCCACCGGTTCCAACAGGGAGTCGCACCCCGCCACGATGGGTCTACCTGGTGGCTTTGTTAGATGTTTATGGACATTGGGAAGGACGTAAAATAGAGGTATTTTAGGGTGTTTATTGCGTAGATATTCCAGCTCTTTAGGGCCTAGAAAACCTGCCTCAAAACCTTCTTGTAAGATGGGAAATAGACGGTTTTGGAATTCCAACGTGGGGTCTTTTCCGATCTTGCGGTAGCACGTCTGGTCATTTAGCTGCCTCATTATCTCGGCTGTGTAGTCGTTGGTGTCCCAAATGACAATCGAGCCGCCCTTGTCGGCTTGTTTGATGGTAATTGTGTTGTCATTTTTTAACGTGGAGAGGGCATTTGTTTCATCTTTAGAGATATTGAATTGGAGGACAGAAAGTTGATTTTTTACGTAATCCTGTGACTTCTGACGGTGTGGAAGAGGGATTATGTTTTTTGCAAATAATCCCTCTTCCACACCGTCAGAAGTCACAGGATTACGTAAAAAATCAACTTTCTGTCCTCCAGGGAATAAAGTACCGAAGGAAGTAGTAATCTTTGAAAGAACTGTCCTTTCCGCCATCGCGGATATGGAGAAACAAAAAAAGTTCGTCAAATTCAATATCTCTAAAGATGAAACAAATGCCCTCTCCACGTGACTACACAGCCGAGATAATGAGGCAGCTAAATGACCAGACGTGCTACCGCAAGATCGGAAAAGACCCCACGTTGGAATTCCAAAACCTTCTATTTCCCATCTTACAAGAACGTTTTGAGGCAGGTTTTCTAGGCCCTAAAGAGCTGGAATATCTACGCAATAAACACCCTAAAATACCTCTATTTTAGGTCCTTCCCAAGGTCCATAAACATCTAACAAAGCCACCAGGTAGACCCATCGTGGCGGGGTGCGACTCCCTGTTGGAACCGGTGGCAAAGTACGTCGACTGTTTTTTGAAACAGTTCATGGACCTCGTTGTTTCTTACTTAAAGGACACAACGGACTTTATCACTAAGCTGGAAGGAATAAAATTTGAAAAGGAAAAAGATCTGCTTGTAACACTGGGCGTCACACAGCTCTACACACAAATACCTCAGGATGAAGCTGTGGGTGTACTAGAATACTTTTTAGATCTACGACCCAGACCCGTCCAGGTACCCACAAAATTCCTAGTTGATTTGGCTTCTTTTGCCTTAAAAAAGAACTATTTCAGTTTCGGAAACGAATTCTACCTCCAAACGAAGGGGGTTGCAATGGGGTGTCCCTTTGCCCCGGAGCTGGCAGTATTATTTATGTCACTCTATGAGGACAAATACATCCATAATAATAATCCTTTCAAAGAATACATAGCCACATGGTGGCGTTTTATAGACGATGTCTTCATGATTTGGACTGGGGGAGAAGAAGCTCTCATGTCGTTTTACAATTGGCTTAACGCTAGAACACTGGACATACAATTTAGCATATCACACTAGGCTACAAAAATCTCCTTCCTGGATGTTGAAGTTTTTCCACTGGAAGGAACATTGGCAACATCCCTGTTCACTAAGCCCACTGACAGGAATAAGGCACTACTTTTCTCTAGCAACCATCCGCGGAGTTTAAAAGAAAACTTGCCTTATGGGCAATTTCTACGAATTCATAGAAATTGCACCTTGAATGAGGACTACAAACTTCATGCTGAAAATCTAGTTTCCAAATTGTGCGACAGGGGTTACCCTAAAAAACTAGTCCGAAATTCCATGAAAAGGGCCAGATGGACCCCGAGGGACAGTCTCCTGGAAAGAAAAAATAAACCCATTTCCAACAGGCAAGTCTGTGTAACCACCTACTGCCCAAAAGCCAATAATCTTAAAAAAATCATCATTCAAAATTGGCATCTTGTAAAAAACTTGGACGCCAGCCTGCAAGCTCCCCACCTGTTCGCCTTCAAAAAAGAGAACAGCATGGCCAACCATGTAATAAGAGCAGGAATAAAAACAAACAAACAGCCGTCCTTGAGACAGATGATGGGATTGTCCCCCATTAAAGGCCATCATAAATGTGGGACGTTTCTTTGTTGCGAATTGACCATCGAAGGATCCCTGTTTCAACATCATGGGATCTCATGGAAACATGATAGTTTCAGCAATTGCAGAACTAAGTACGTAGTCTACGGCATCATCTGTCCGTGTGGACTTCTCTATATTGGGAAGACCAATCAAGAAATCCGCACTCGAATCACTCAACACAAATCCAGGATAAAGAACGGGATTGAAACTGCTCCATTGGTTAACCACTGGAAACGTTGCAAACATCTGATGAGTGATATCAAATGGACAGTGATCTCCCGCGTTGAAAAGGATCCACGGGGAGGAGATATGGATCAAAAACTGTCAAAAAGAGAGGCCTATTTAATTGTTAAATTCGACACAGCAGTCAGAGGGCTCAACGAGATATCAGAGATATACAAACTGTAAGAGGGACACCCTTTTTTCTGCCTGTACCAATCCTCATGCTTTCCTTTGGAAAAACAGAAGTCACAGTTTCCTAAGACTTCACGCATGCGCAATCAAGCACTACATATAGAGAAGCCTTGCAAGCCGTACTACACTCCACGCATGTGCGAGAGACTAGTGCTGTTGGAGACGCCGGTGATTTTTCCGAATACATCCATGGCTCTATACCGGTAAGCCAGAGTTTGACCAGTTCTAACCAAAGAATCTTGTTCATTTACACTCTGAACGCTGACCTAAGAAGCCTTTACTTTTCTTTCCCGTTAGAGGCTGAAAACCAACGAGGTCTAATTCTTCTATTCCACGATCCTGTGCTTGGACGTGACTACTCACAATCCCCCGGTAAGAACCTTGACCCAGTGCCCGACTATAAACACCACAACTCGTCTCTATTCCACAATAAATGGATGTTGTTCTCTTCTCAGGCCATCCAGCTTCATCTAGCCGCCAATTTTTCAACTTGAATTTACAACAACGTGGCTATCGCATACACTTAAGGTAAATGTTTTGTCTGATGACAGCTACGCAAAGTCCTCTATAAACACTTTTCTTTACTTATGTAGTCTTTATTGTCTTTCGTTGTCACACAGGTGTTACCCCTCTCTCGGATATTCTCCATAGTGGTAAGCAGAAGGAACCTTGGGTGGTCCTGCACTCGAGTTTCTTGGTTTTTAAGTCTGTACAGATGTATACAATAGAATTTTCTTCTTCTTTTTTCTTTAGAGCTACCTGGCCCTGATGAGAATCCCTTCCAACCCATAGGGATTTGAAACGCGTAGGCCCCTTCATGTCCAGTGTCTGCTCCTTTTTGGTTCTTCCCGCAGTGTGAACATATTGTCACATTACCGGCTATACATTGTTGTATACATTGTTTTTGATTACGCATTTGATTCTGTTGATTTATTTGATTTATACTTGTAAAATCACTGTAAAAATTGTATATATAATTGTACATATTGCAGCAGACCTAATACCCAACACGATTACATATTCGTATCTAGTCGTGTTGAGTATTTGTATATGTTTGGTGTATGAATGGTGAGGTATGATTGTGATATGAATGAATTCGGTATGCATGTTGGATTTTAACGCTTCACTGTTTTTTGTCCATAATTTTTCTGGTGTTTATAAAAAATGTTGTTTCTGTTCAATTGTATGAGATTAATACAAATATACCCCTTTTTTCTTTGACCTAGACATTAAAAATAAAAAAGCAATTTATAAGCACACCCCAGCTCTGAAGAACCTTCTTTGTTCTGGTGGTCAAACCTTTCAAAATTACTATCAGTATAGGCACTTGTTCTTTGTTGATTAAGGAAAGTAAGGGAGCTCCAGGCTCTTTCTTCTCAACCTCCTTTCCTTTAGTTGCAGAATTTCGGGTGGTAGTGTTCCCCTAGAGAAGGAGAAACGTCCGCACTTTCGTTAAAGTTCTCTAAGATGTTTATAATACATGAATTGTATCTACTATAGTTTGTATTGACCACAAAACATGGGTGCTCAGGTAGCCCTGTTTACACCTACCACCCCAAGGTGTTACCTAGCACACAAGGTGCACAAAATATCACTTTCAAAGAAAAGGCTCGGTTAGCACACCAAATAGTGGTCTCAAATATGCTAATTCTAGACAATACTAGATCTCCATAAGGTGAATCAAAGTTTCACCCATTGAAAAGGAGGCAAAGGTCAACAGAAACAATGTCCATTCAAAACGTTGTATTTTATGCAGATGTAAAGATCCAAAGCAGAAGGTATTCTTCAAATTCTTTATTCCAAAAGTTCATATAAAAAAACTTCTCCGCTCACAACGCCGACACGTGTTTCGTCTCACTCCTGAGACTTTTTCAAGGCATATATTGTATAAGAATCCTTCCGTTCGCTAGTTGCACGTGGTAGATCAACCTATCCGTTGATGCGAGAAAGAACAGCTGTCGTCCCGGTTGTTAAGTGAAACTTTGTAGAATCATCAGGGTCTTTATCTAATACTGCGAATACGTAAGGACCATTCCAAGAGTACGATAAAAGGGTGGTCACTAGTAATAACACTGTGTATTACACGGCGACTTACCTAGAATCGTTGTTATTGTTGAAGAAACGAAGACAGCAAACCTAACAGCAGTCGAAGAGGGTCTCCACTAACAGTAACTCAGTGTTATCACACGGTGAAAGACCCAGATACTTGTTGTCTTAATGAATTTTAGGAGAAACAGACTATCATAAAGAAATTCGGCCTACACAGTACCCTATTTCTTTTATTCAGAGATGCTGCCAATTGTTATACATGCAATGGATTGTGCCTTGTGAGGACACGTGAGGCAGCCAATATGACTATTAGGTCACAAACAGCCTATGATTTGGGGTGTACCAGCACTTTTCCCTTGTTCTTTCCTGCATCAACGGATAGGTTGATCTACCACGTACAACTAGCGAACAGAAGGATTCTTATACAATATATGCCTTGAAAAAGTCTCAGGAGTGAGACGAAACAAGTGTCTGCCTTGTGAGCTGAGAGGTTTTTTATATGAAGTTTTGTAATACCTTCTGCTTTGGATATTTATATCTGCATAAAATACAACGTTTTGAATGGATATTGTTTCTGTTGACCTTTGCCTCCTTATTTAATGGGTGAAACTTTGATTCACCTTATGGAGATCTAGTACTGTCTAGAATTAGCATATTTGAGAACATTATTTGGTGTTCTGACCAAGCCTTTTCTTTGAAAGTGATCCTTCCCTTTCCGTCCATCCGGACAAAGTTGTGTTGCGGATGCGACCCTCTTTCCTGCCCAAGGTAGTCACAGCCTTCCACATCGGGCAGTCCATCACCTTGTCCACCTCCTTTCCGACTCCGCATCCCTCGAAAGAGGAAGAGAGGCTCCACTGTCTGGACCCAAAACGTGCGCTCTCATATTATCTGGATCGCACACGTCAGTTCCGAGTGGATGACCAACTCTTTGTTGGTTACGTGGGCGCTAAGAAGGGACCGACTGTGCACAAACGGACCATTTCTCGATGGGTCGTCTTGTGCATATAGGCTTGTTACTCTCTGGCTAAAAAGGAGCCTCCTGTGGGGCTTCGTGCCCATTCCACTCGGGCCACGGCGGCTACTACTGCCCTGGGTCGGGGAGTCTCCTTGCAGGACATCTGTCAGGCAGCTACGTGGGCCTCGCTGCACACGTTCGCAAGACACTACTGCCTGGACAGCCAAGTCCGGAGAGATTGTTTTTTTCGGCCGTTCCGTTCTCCCGGACTTTCTGGTGTGATCATTGGTTCGCAGATCCACCACCGGGGTTGGTATTGCTGGGGTATCTATTCTAAGGTAAGGAATCTAATACTAACCTGTTTCTTTCAGATGCACAAGTTACTTACCTTCTGTAACAATATATCTGTAAGAAACAGTAGTTAGTATTAGATTCCTTACCGCCCCACCCATCCTCCCCGTTCTGCGAACCGATATCTAGGGTTAAGGTCATCCCCTTTCAGGGCTCTAGTTTTCATGGCACCAGTGTTGGTTTTTATCATGGCTCTGCGTTTCTGGCTCGGAAAAGCCGTGTATAAGAACTGACGTCAGCGCGCGAGGGTGGCGTCTAAGTACTCCGACGTCATCCTGGCGCCAACGATGACGGACGCGGAGCCGCAGACGACGCCTACCGACGCGCATGGGTACTGCTACGCAAAATTTTCTAGATCCAGTCTGACGCCTGGGGTATCCTAAAGTAAGGAATCTAATACGAACTACTGTTTCTTACAGATATATTGTTACCGAAAGTAAGTATCTTGTGGGTTAGTAGTGGCAGCTCATTGCCCTCCATGCTATGCTTTCCCTCTGCCGACTACTTCTTTGCTCTGAATCACACAAGCAAATTGTTTATATACCTTTAAATGCTGGGAAGGGGGGAGCTATTGAATATTACAGGTCATATGAAAGCAATCAAAGATTGCGGCCAATAACTAAACTAGTGTTGAGCTGCTTATGGGCCCTAGATCCAATATTAGATGTTCTTTCCACATGAAAGTGAGCACATTTCCTCACCACATAAAACCTTTTCAAAAGTCCTGGCAGAATTTTGCTGACAAAGATTGAAATTACCCTAACTGAGGTGTCCATAAGGATTAGTATGGATCTCTCCCATTCCAGACTTAAAATGCTTAAAACATTGTGGCCACATAACTGTGCACTTTATAACTAGTTTTTATGTTTATAAGTTCAGTATATTTGTTTCAATCATCAAAAATAAGTACAGTTTCAACAGAACTCTCATTTTTTCAAATTGAAGTACTCGTGTTGATGACATTTCATTTGTTCATACCCAGTCACATACATAAACTTGTTTTTTTCTAAACAGGATTATTACAACTAAGTAATCAAGATCCCTCTGGTAGTCTGGCAGCAGAGATAGTTACACCTGAAATCAAGTAAGTTAAGATGAATTTTCATTTCTCTTTCAGTGTGTCCTCAAAACAATTGAAATAATTTATGCTTCAATCAAACAATCATTTGTGAAGCGCACTACTTACCAGTGAGGGTCCCAAGGCGCTGGGGTTGGGGGAGAGCTGCTACTGCTCGAAAAGCCAGGTCTTGAGGAGTCTTCTGAAGGTCAGCAGGTCTTCGGTCTGCACTACCACTAGTTTGACAAGTACATTTTGTTATATTTAAAAAAAAGGAGGTGGCACAGTGCAATTTTCCCAAAGATCAAATCAAGTGATCAAATAAATTTACTCCTTTCCAAATTCCCAGTAACTAACAGAGATCAGAATCGTTGAATCTGTTCTTAGATATCACTAGACTGCAATAGTCATCCACAGATCTTAAATTGACTTCAGAAATGTATGAACCATTAGAATGATACTTATTTATCCAGACATAATCTGATTCAGATGTTTGATTGACACGCCAACTGGCATAAACGTGATAAATATATATGTCCACACGATCCAACCAATACAGGTCACAAAACGGCAAGCACTCCGATGTTAAGATGTTGTTTTCAAAATGTATTCATTTCCAAACCCCCCTTCACCCCTGACAGACGCGTTTCGCCAGTTAGCTTCGTCAGTGTCAGTTTGTGCAAGAATACCGAAGCCATTTTAAACCAACCGCTTCATTTCATTTCATGAACATAGAGGATGGTATTCGACATTGAAACAGCGGCCATCTTGTAGTGTAGTATTTACAACTATTTACATTTGGAAAAAATGGCTGTAAATAAAGTGCTTAAGTGCAAAGTTAAAAAAGGTGACTTTGACAAACTTTAAATTATTTTAGTGAACACTATTCTACTGTATCATAATAACTATTCATATTTACATTTGTGAAACAGGGAATCACTTCCTAATTTTCAAAATTAATTATATTGGGGTGTATCCCCTATTAATACATTGAATATTTACATTTCCACATCAGTTGTTTCATTTTCTTATTGTCTTTTGAAGCCCTGTATGGGCTGAGATCTCATATGATACAGCTATTTACATACTGGTATGGTTCTCATCTGGGACCACGCTAGCATAGACAAATATGTACAAATATATTTACATGAGATTCATCATATATCCACTGGTATATAGAGAGGAGATCTTTTCTTATATGCACATAGTAAACATCCAAAGTAAGACCTCAATCTTTTCTACAGGTGAACCCACATTTCTGCATCATTATTCAGGCCCCACGGTGCCATCGTTTTAAGGTCCAGAATATATCTCGACTCCGTGATGCGCAGTGTCTTTGCCACCACGTTCTGATTTCGTGACCTGGTCAATGCAGTAGAACCTGAGCAGATCTCTATTGCTTTTGTGGAATTCGGCAAAGTGCCGG